>NW_021207506.1:0-1349 GCF_002162155.2 Triticum dicoccoides
TTTGCTCGCAGGAAACAGACCCTCGTGGTCAGGTTGATCGTGCTCCGGCGTGGTCAATAACCTCTCGGAGTTGGTTTAGTGATTGCTAAGGCGCGACGTCCTCGCACGTTCGTAGTCGGATCGTCAAAGTCGACTTCCACCAAAGCGATATCCATCATCTCATCGAAAGACGGGACACCTTTGCCTCTATCAAGTGGTATCAGATTTCCAGGTTGCTCGGTGAGATTTTACAGTTTTTCGTAGTTTAGATCGAGTCTGTTCTTCATACCTATAGTCCACGAAAAAGCCAAAAAAAATTAGGGTTAGTTCATCCCATCCGAACCAATCTGAGCCTTGCATAATCTTTTCTGTATTTGCTTTGTTGAATTTGCGGTTGCATCGTCGTGTCCAGTTGCTGGTCTTAGCGTCTAGTCTTTTAGAGTTTCGAGTTCTGTTCACAGGTTGTCACGTCGCCGCTGCCATATATCACCACCGCATCATCATCGTCGCTGTTGCCATATACCACGACCACATATTCACCGCCAATCCGAATCCATATACGCCACCACATATCCGCCGCCATCACGCCAATCCGAGTTCACCTGCAACATATATCCGCCACCTGTCCGTGTTCCACCAGATTCATCTCCGCCACCAGTCCGAGTTCCACCAGATTCATCTCTGCCACCAGTCCTAGTCCGAGTCCAGTAATTGTTGCATTGTTCTCGATTTCCAGATCACGCGATACTCCGAGTCGTGACAGAGAAGGACTCCCCAACTTCCGAGCCATCCGCAGAAGAAAAATAGTTCCAATTTCAAAAAAAAAACGAAGTCTGGAAAATTCTGGCTAGGCAGTTTTTAGACCATTTGTAGACTTTATCGAAAAAAAATTGTTGCGGAGCAAAAAAAAAAGTGCAAAAAAAAGAGAAAAAAAATTCAGAGTGTGCTCCTCCCTTGTTTACGTGCCGCGCCGTGATTTTGTTGGTGTTCTAGGCTTGCGTCTCTAGCACAGTCTAGCCTAGGACCAGCACAGTACCGTCGTTGAGCGTTTATTCAACTTTGCATCTCTGAATTGATTATTGCTGACCCTTTTTGCTACCATATTATAAGCCTTCCCAGCTCCACATACATCTACGTCGTGCGTTTGACTCTCCCTGGTAATCGCTCTATCCAAGCTTTGAGAGTTTTGACTACAACGGTTGCCGATCACCGCCTGTTGCTGGGTAAGAACTGGTAAGAATTTGAGTTTTGCTTGACGGATTTGTGACACCCACCACCACCACTTGTTCGTAGTCTGTAGGATCATATTCTTGTGTGTTTCTATTGCTGCTAACCATGCCAGGATCACAAGCCGACGAGATTGACTGGGA
>NW_021207507.1:0-876 GCF_002162155.2 Triticum dicoccoides
GTTCCAAGCTCGGGGCTCGTCGAAATTATGCTCGACGTTGTAAAGATGGTACGCCCCATTGTGGAGGACCTTGGTGACTATGAAGGGGCCTTCCCAAGAAGGAGCAAGCTTGTGTGGTTTGTGCTGATCCACTCGGAGAACCAAATCTCCTTCCTGGAAGGCTCGACCTCTCACATTTCGGGCGTGGAAACGGCGCAGATCTTGTTGGTAGATGGTCGACCGGATCAGAGCCATCTCCCTTTCTTCCTCTAAAAGGTCGACTGCGTCCTGCCGCGCTTGTTCAGCTTCTGCTTCGTTGTAGATTTCGACTCGGGGAGCATTATGCAGAAGATCACTTGGTAAGACCGCTTCGGCTCCGTAGACCAAGAAGAATGGAGTTCTTCCGGTCGACCGATTAGGTGTGGTCCGCAGTCCCCAGAGTACAGAGGGAAGTTCATCGACCCAAGCTCCAGCTGCGTGCTTGAGGTCACGCATCAGTCGAGGCTTCAATCCCTTAAGAATCAGTCCATTAGCTCGTTCTGCTTGTCCATTCGACTGCGGATGGGCGACTGAAGCGTAGTCGACCCGTGTGCCCTGGGAGTCGCAGAAAGCTCTGAATTCCTCTGAGTCAAAGTTCGACCCATTATCCGTAATGATGCTGTGCGGGACTCCATATCTGAATATTAGTTCCCTGATGAAGCTAACAGCAGTACCGGTGTCAAGGCTCTTGATTGGTTTAGCCTCGATCCACTTGGTGAACTTGTCGACTGCCACCAGTACATGCGTGAAACCGCTTCGTCCTGTTCTCAAAGGACCGACCATGTCCAGCCCCCAAACTGCAAAAGGCCAGACGAGTGGGATGGTCTTCAAAGCTGACGCAGGCTTGTGCGACATATT
>NW_021207508.1:0-1199 GCF_002162155.2 Triticum dicoccoides
GGCCAATGTATGTAATATGCTGCTTTGTTCCCTATATTTGCACTGGTGGCGAACTTTGATGCCCCGTGGATGTAATGTGTAATAGCGGTAATAGGCTAGCGTTAATTGCTTGCTTATTTATTTCCTTATTGTCTTGTTTAGTTGTTTGCTTGTAGTCACTGTAGTTCTTTTTCTGTGTTTTTCTAGTGGCCACAATAACCTATTTTTGGTAACTAGGCCAAAATAATCATGCAACACACAGACTGGTGTAACCATGGGCCTCCTGCGGGCCGTATGATCCATGGGCCTTCTACGGGTCGTAGGATCCATTGGCCTTCTATACGGGCCATAGGATCCATGGGCCTTCTACGGGCCGTAGGATCCATGGGCCTTCTACGGGCCATACGATCCATAGGCCTTCTATCGGTCATACGATCCATGGGCCTTTTATGGGCCGTAGGTGTTGGGGAACGTAGTAATCTCAAAAACTTTGCAGTCTCTCTTAAGACTAACTAGTTGGAGAAGATTAGGCTCGGAGTTGGATGAGGAGGATAGAGCAAAACCAATCTCCCTTTGTGAAGTCGCACTGAATGTTGAGACGTCGCCCGTGTGACATTTTAGTACAACTGCACAAAACACTCTTAAGAAAAAACTGATTTGTGCAGTTCACCAAAAGGTCACAATAGCAACAAGGTGAAATGGATAGCCCTGTTTGCAAAAGAAGAGGTAGAAAGGAAACAATTACTGGCCAATAACAGTTGATGACACATGTGACAACAAAAAAGATGCATATTCCTTGTCCTAAGAGAAGATAACAACACGGTCGTGTTTGTCTAAAACAGTGTGAGGACGAGATTGCAATATGGAAAGTACGCCGGACGAGCTACGTTTTGGGCAAAGAACTATGAAAGATACACATGCAGCAACGTGGGAAGATGGGCAGTGGAGAAAGGCCGGAGGGGATACTTGGAGGTCGTCGGGATGTGACTAGGTGAGCGGCGGCGGGCGGAATCTTCCCATACTGCGGCAGCGAGCAGGTGTCGTAGGCCCTACCGCGCCGGAGCTTGGTCAGAAAGAACAGCGTGTACCGCAGATCGGGGCGTACTGCCTCGGCACCATCGAACGGAGAAACAATGCACATCCTCCCTTTCCGCCGGCGGACGGGATGCAGCCGGCTCAGCGACCAACGGTGAGAGAGAGAGAGAGAGAGAGAGAGAGAG
>NW_021207509.1:0-1005 GCF_002162155.2 Triticum dicoccoides
TCCATACCGCAGCAACACGAGTTTTTTCCACCCCTTTCAGAAAGCGCTCTTCGCGCCACAAAGCCGCCCCAAGACGCGCGAGCAATGAGCATCGAGCTTAAACATATCGCAAACGTCAAAAATAATATAACGGGATTAATATATATCGCGCACGTGCGATATGTTTGTCACAAGGCGCAAAAAATAATTATAAAAGGAATGCAACACGAGGACTTCCCAGGAGGTCACCCATCCTAGTACTACTCTCGCCCAAGCACGCTTAACTTCGGAGTTCTGATGGGATCCGGTGCTTTAGTGCTGGTATGATCGCATCCGACATGTTTCCCCGTCTTCGTCCCTTATGCTTGCCACTCCCAGGTCCGCTCCAAAGACGATTCTACATTCTCACTACCATTACAACCGTTCCCTAACAATGGATAATGTCCTATACTACTTAGTCTCCCGCTCAATCACAGAGACGAGTTTTCCACGGTTTCCACCCCTCCCTCCATACCGCAGCAACACGAGTTTTTTCCACCCCTTTCCGAAAGCGCTCTTCGCGCCACAAAGCCGCCCCAAGACGCGCGAGCAATGAGCATCGAGCTTAAACATATCGCAAATGTCAAAAATAATATAACGGGATTAATATATATCGGGCACGTGCGATATGTTTGTCACAAGGCGCAAAAAATAATTATAAAAGGAATGCAACACGAGGACTTCCCAGGAGGTCACCCATCCTAGTACTACTCTCGCCCAAGCACGCTTAACTTCGGAGTTCTGATGGGATCCGGTGCTTTAGTGCTGGTATGATCGCATCCGACATGTTTCCCCGTCTTCGTCCCTTATGCTTGCCACTCCCAGGTCCGCTCCAAAGACGATTCTACATTCTCACTACCATTACAACCGTTCCCTAACAATGGATAATGTCCTATACTACTTACTCTCCCGCTCAATCACGGAGACGAGTTTTCCACGGTTTCCACCCCTCCCTCCATACCGCAGCAACACGAGTTTTTTCCACCC
>NW_021207510.1:0-1001 GCF_002162155.2 Triticum dicoccoides
ACATCATCCAAGTCCGAGTATGCCATTCTACCGACCCCCGCTAATCGATTGCTGTGATTTGCCTTAGGCTGATATAGAGAGTCTAAATGATCTCTATATCAAAGGTAATTCTTTTTGCCACTTAAGGGGATAATCTACGAATCACCCTTCTCCAGGATGTTTCGTCGTGGTATCATGGCAATTCAACTCCTCGCTATGTTGACAACCGAGCACCACATTCTTAAGTCTGGAATTGCTGTCTACCTAGTGAACCTCGTCACCTGCTCCACTCCGTCCCTCTAGAGGTATGCTTCGTCTCTCAGCTTGAGAGATGTTGCTATGTCACATTCCGGGAGTTAATCCTGAGTTGTTCGACCTTCGAGAAGACCGATCCTTCCAGAGTTTTCCTTTCCTCTTCTTGCCATGATTAGTTGGAATTCTCAGAGCAAGACGACATGACAAAGATGGTGTTCAAATCAATGTTCATTGAGGTGCACCCTGGATCGTGAAGATTATACTAGTTTGCGTTTCCCCTTCATCCTACCCTACGCTTGAATCTTGAGACGAGATTCTTGTTTAGTGGGGGTGAGTTGTCACATCCCTAGTTCTGGCCTGTCCTATGCTTGCTTCCATCTGAGCATCATGTTTAAATTTTTGAAACCTGAACTGAGGAATTTAGAAGCCTCAAAACCCTAAATAAAAGAAGGGCAAAAACCCTAAAAATCTCATTCATTGTTCCAAAATGCTCTTCTTAAATGTTTGATAATTTTTGGCAAGGGTTCTGGTCCCAACCAAAATATTGAACATTTTTAAGGATTTATTTTTGGGACTTTGAATTTAAATCAATACTATTTTGAATTTGAACTTATATCCAAATATTACTGAATATATGTTCAAATAACTGAAACATTTTTATGTGCTTTGGTATAATTCCATTGTGCTAAATAAAATGTTCAGGGGAATTTTGTCACTGTTTTTGAATTTGTTTTATTTCAAAACAGTGGCAAAAGATTAAATAAAAA
>NW_021207511.1:0-1020 GCF_002162155.2 Triticum dicoccoides
ATAGAATTTCAAAGGGGGCCTTGCCCGAACTTGCTTGAAAGCTGTTGTTGTATGAGAATTCAGCATAAGGAAGACAGTCCTCCCACTTCATGCCGAAAGAAATCACACAAGCCCTGAGCATGTCTTCGAGAATCTGGTTGACACGCTCGACTTGACCGCTTGTTTGAGGATGGAAAGCTGTGCTGAAGCGGATGTTGGTGCCCATGGCCTTCTGAAAAGAATCCCAAAACTTGGAGGTAAAGATGCTGCCACGGTCTGAAGATATCACTTGAGGAATACCGTGCAGAGAGACAATGCGAGAGGTATAGAGTTCCGCCAATTGAGCTGCAGTGATTGACTCTTTGATAGGCAGAAAGTGAGCCACTTTGGTGAGCTTGTCGATGACGACGAATATAGCATCATTGCCACGCTTGTACTTTGGAAACCCAGTCACGAAGTCCATTTCAATGTGGTCAAACTTCCATTCTGGAATGGCAAGAGGTTGGAGGAGACCTGCTGGCCTTTGGTGTTCTGCGTTCACTCTTCTGCAGACATCACACTCGTTCACGAATTGAGCGATCTCGCGCTTCATTCGAGTCCACCAATAAGTTTGCTTGAGATCCTGATACATCTTCGTACTACCAGGGTGGATGGAGAGGAGAGAGTTGTGAGCCTCGTTCATGATCACCTTACGAAGTTCACCTTTGGGCACAACAATTCGATCCTCGAAGAAGAGAGCGTCCTTGTCATCAAGTCGGTAGCACTTGTACTTGGACTGACTCTTTGCAATACCAATCTTCACCTTCTTCACCATAGCATCAAGAAGTTGGGCTTGGCGAATCTGGTCTTCCAAGGTAGGAGAAACTTGAAGGTTGGCGAGGAAACCTTGAGGAACAACTTGCAGATTAAGCTTGCGGAAAGCTTCACAAAGCTCGGGTTGATAAGGCTTGAGAATCAGACTGTTGCAATATGCTTTTCTGCTCAAAGCGTCAGCAATCACATTAGCCTTGCCTGGAGTATACTCGATACTCGGATTGTACT
>NW_021207512.1:0-1166 GCF_002162155.2 Triticum dicoccoides
GACCATTCCTGAAGTATTTGCTATGCTGAAATCAGTAGAGGTAGAAGTCAGGAAGGAACATCAAGTGTTGATGGTCAATAAAACCACTAAGTTCAAGAAAGGCAAGGGTAAAAAGAACTTCAAGAAGGACGGCAAGGAGGTTGCCGCGCCCGGCAAGCAAGCTGCCGGGAAGAAGCCAAAGAATGGACCCAAGCCCGAGACTGAGTGCTTTTATTGCAAGGGAAGCGGTCACTGGAAGCGGAACTGCCCTAAGTACTTAGCGGATAAGAAGGCCAGCAAAACAAAAGGTATATGTGATATACATGTAATTGATGTGTACCTTACTAGTGCCCGTAGTAGCTCCTGGGTATTTGATACCGGTGCAGTTGCTCACATTTGTAACTCAAAGCAGGGGCTGCGGAATAAGCGGAAACTGGCAAAGGACGAGGTGACGATGCGCGTCGGGAATGGTTCCAAGGTCAATGTGATCGCCGTCGGCACACTACCTCTGCATCTCCCTTCGGGATTAGTTTTAAACCTTAATAATTGTTATTTAGTGCCAGCTTTGAGCATGAACATTGTATCGGGATCTCGTTTAATTCGAGATGGCTACTCTTTTAAATCTGAGAATAATGGTTGTTCCATTTTTATGAGAGATATGTTTTATGGTCATGCTCCTATGGTGAATGGTTTATTCTTTATGAATCTCGAACGTGATGCTACACATGTTCATAATGTGAAGTACCAAAAGAAGTAAGGTTGATAATGATAGTCCCACATACTTGTGGCACTGCCGCCTTGGTCACATAGGTGTCAAACGCATGAAGAAGCTCCATGCTGATGGACTTTTAGAGTCTCTTGATTATGAATCATTTGACACATGCGAACCATGCCTTATGGGTAAAATGACCAAGACTCTGTTCTCAGGAACAATGGAGCGAGCAACCGACTTATTGGAAATCATACATACTGATGTGTGCGGTCCAATGAGTGTTGAGGCTCGCGGTGGCTATCGTTATGTTCTCACCCTCACTGATGATTTAAGTAGGTATGGGTATATCTACTTAATGAAACACAAGTCTGAAACCTTTGAAAAGTTCAAGGAATTTCAGAGTGAGGTTGAAAATCAACGTGACAAGAAAATCAAGTTTCTACGATCAGATCGTGGAGGAGAATACTTGAGTCAC
>NW_021207513.1:0-1087 GCF_002162155.2 Triticum dicoccoides
CTTGCCAGATCAACCAGGCAAGCCCCCCCTTTGATCATCCCGATATCGCCCATTCCATTCTCTCATGCTTGCATTAGATTTTGCTACTGTTATTGTATGCTCCTATTCTGATGCATAGCCTGCTTTTGTACCTGTTATTGTACCTTACCTGCTTATCCTAATCTGCTTAGTATAGGTTGGTTAGTGATCCATCAGTGACCCCCACCTTGTCCTTGTTGCCCCTGCTTCATCATTGAAGACCCGTTCAACGGGATTGAAGACCAGGCCCCGGCACCGCACATCACTTTCCCCTTAGTTGCTCGACACTGCTGGGTTACTGTCGAGTGCCGAGGGTGAGACCTCTACAGCACTTCTGATGTTAACCTGTAGTGTAGCTATTCGGTCGTGGTCATCGAGGGTGATTTCCTCCTTAACCACTTCCGATACGGCTCTGTCGTGCAACCCCTCAAGTGTGAACCTCGAGGGTGATTCCTCTACGTTCACCTTGATGATTACATTGAGTGGTACCCACCGAGGGTGATTCCTTGGGTTTTCCTCTTGATGTTTGGACACACGGATACTTGGACTTTACAACTGTTACGTGGAAAGTGATGTGGAGACGGGTTGACCTGGAAGGTGCCCGTGAGATAATTACGAGGCGTGGCCGGGCATTCTTAGCCCTTGCCGCAAGTCCTCGAGACGGGGCAATGGGGTCGCATCTTTCGTGAGTCTCTGCTTGTTACCGCGCGTTCCTAATCCACTACGATTTGGATATTTGATCCGAGGGGCCTCTGGCCTGATAGCACTAACCATCACGTGGGCATAGTATGGGCGTTCTGCGTCGTGTACATCAGCCGAAGCTTAATAGACGTCAGCGACGGAGCGGCGCGCGCCGGGTTGGACTGGTAAGCTCCTGCCTTTTTAGGGAGGTAGCTAGGTCTGCTCACCGGCCGCCCACGCAACGTGCAGGAGTTCCCGGGGAGATGGCCCATGACCCCTGGGGGCATAGGTTTAGTCCGGCGTGCTGACCTCTCTGTTAAGTCTAGGTCGGGTTGCGGCGTATTGTTTGGCCGAGGCCGGGCATGACCCTGGAAAGTGTGTCCGGCCG
>NW_021207514.1:0-1145 GCF_002162155.2 Triticum dicoccoides
TGCACGCAGACTTGCAACTCTGTCAATCCCGCTGGTCGCTTGCAAGTCCCTTCAAACGTTCTGACGAACACTCGGGACAGATCTTCCCAAGTGTGAATGCTGCTAGGAGGTAATTGAGTCAACCATGCCCTGGCAGAACCTTCCAACATGAGGGGCAAATGCTTCATGGCCACCTCGTCGTTCCCACCACCGATCTGAACTGCCACTCGGTAGTCTTCAAGCCAAGTTTCAGGCTTAGACTCACCAGTGAACTTGCTGACTCCTGTTGCCAACCTGAAATTGGGGGGGATAACTGCGGCTCTGATAGCTCTGCTGAAACATTCAGGACCAGAAACATGTGCTCGACTGCTCGTGGGTACATCTCTGTCGAGTGCACCTCGATGGGCTCTGTTCCGGTCGACCAACCCTTGCACGATAATGGATCGCGCGTCGAAGCCTGGCTCTCTGGGGTCAACTGGAACCCTACGCCCTGTACTGTACTGACGCCTATCATCTGGCTGCCGAGGAGCGTAAGACCCACCCCTCGGAGGGGAATAGGGCACTCGACGCCTATCATCTCGGTCGAGTCTGTCGCCATATTGATCTCGCCGATTCTCACGCCCTTCGCGCCGCGGAGGCGATCTGGGGTTGTGAGCCGACTGAACCGTATTCACAGTGACAGATCGACTGTGAATTCTGTTGCGTGACTGAGACACGGCTGAATTCTGATCTCCTGCTGCCCGGAGTAGATCCCTGATCTGCAGCAAACCTCTGCCAGCCTCTGACTGCGAAGGCTGAATGGACTCTGCTATACGGGTCGCAGCTGCTAAATTCTGAATTGGGGTTCGATATACCTGAGTCGGCGGGAAGAGTTGACGTCGACTGGTGTCGGGAACTCGTTGCCGCGCGCGCTCGTCGAGTGCTCGCTGAAGGTTCTCCAGTCGAGTGCGCTCGGCCAAATTGGCCAGACGCGCCTCCTCCAAGGCACGAGCCTCGGGGGTTTCTCCTGCGATGGGAATACGCAGGGGATCCTCGTTCCTGCGGCGAAGCTCTTCTCTTTGCAGAGAGTCGAGTGGCTCGGGCTGGTACTCTTCGTAGCCTCGTGCAGGGTCGCCGCCGTCGCCTGCTCCACCACCACGGGCGAAGCCAGGAGGACTGTGGGGCCC
>NW_021207515.1:0-1463 GCF_002162155.2 Triticum dicoccoides
TAGTCACTGACCAGTGGGCCCCACTGGTCAGGTTTGACCCGGACCAGCCCAGTTGACCGCTGACGTCGTGCTGACGTCATGCTGGCGCAATATATGATTTCTGGATTTAAATTAAATCAGGAAATTCCAGAAATTGTTTTAAACTTCAAAAATTCATAACAATTCAACCGTAGCTCAGATTAAAATAATTTATATATGAAAAATTATCAGAAAAATGCAATCTTTCCATCTGTACTAGTTTCATGCATGACAAACCAACTTATACATGCTGAATATGAGAAAACACATTATGGCATATTAAGAGACTTATTTTGGAGTTGCATTTGAACCTTTTGTTCAAATGGACTTCATTCAAATTGAATACTAGTTGCATTAGCTCAAACAGCATCACATCTACATGCCATGTTCATGCATCATATTGTTGCATATGATTGTGTATTGATTGCCAGCACCGTTCCTTCTCGATAGGTCCTGCTCCGGAGCTGTTCCAGAGGTCCTGTCTGTGAAGCAGTGCCTCCTCTGTTGTTTTACCAGGCAAGCAAACCCCCTTGTTCATTTCGATAAAACCCTACTCTCTCGCTCCTGCTCTCAGTTATTGCATTAGGACAACAACGGTTCATCTGCTACTTTGTGCTGCGGTAGTTGAACCCATTCCTCTGCATGACCTGTCATTGCCACAGTAAATAGTTGAAACCCACTAGCATGTGTAGGAGTTGATTGAAGCCATCGTTGTGTTCCTACCATGCTATGCCTGCTATTGCTTAGAGTTGTGTCAGGTCTGGTTCATTGGGAATGAATTGGAGTGTTACGATATGTTCTGATGCTGAGAGTGAAGTGTGTGTGAACACGATTTGGTAAAGGTAGCGGTGAGAGGCCATGTAGGAGTACATGGTGGGTTGTCTCACTGGAACCGTCCTTAAGCACTGAGTTCTGTGTATGTTGTCCAATGACTCGATACTACCACACATTGGGTTCCGGTAACTCGACCCCTCTTGACTTATTAACCAACTTGGTCTCTGTCCAGGAGTCGCAACTAGTTTCTGGTGTTTGTAGGTAGTGCTATTTTTCTACCAAGTGGCACCCGGCAGGGTGGGCTTGGGACAGACTAGGCACACGTGGCCCGGTGTACCGAGTGGCACCCGGTTGGTGGGCTCGGGAACCCTGTACACATCGTTTGGGGCCGTAAGCGACACCCCGGCCGGATCTCCTTGCGGATGGAACCCGAATAGGCGATAAACCTGGACTAGAGTCTTGTGTGGTTAGTCAGGTCGTGGCCGACACCCTCGCCAGGCTTCCGCTTGAAGGTTGCCGAGATACATGACATGTACATGGCGGTAAGTGGCGAGAGCGTGTGTGAAGAAGTACACCCCTGCAGGGTTAACATGATCTATTCGAATAGCCGGGTCCGCGGTTATGGACTTCTTGGATGCTTACATGGTACATAGACAACTTGAAGTGGATAC
>NW_021207516.1:0-1081 GCF_002162155.2 Triticum dicoccoides
TTTTTCTTTGTTAAGGACAAAGCAACCAGGCGCGTCATTCTTCAAGGTAGCAGTCGAGGGGGGGTCTATCCGATTCCCTTTACTCGTGCTTTGTCATCTCGCCATGCTTCATCCAGTGTCTGTGTTTCGTCGTCGCAATGGCATCAACGTCTAGGTCACCCTACAAATAATGTGGTAACCTCCATTGTTCGGAGTCATGATCTTCCTTGCTCTAGTTCAAATACTTCACCATTAGTGTCTGATGCATGTCAGCGTGCTAAGAGTCATCAGCTACCGTATTCCACGTCTTATCATGTCACTACTATACCTCTTGAATTAATACATTCAGATGTTTGGGGTCCCGCTATTGCGTCTTCGGGGGGGTACAAGTATTATGTCAGTTTTGTTGATGATTACACGCGCTTCACTTGGATTTATTTGCTTAAACATAAGTCCGATGTTGAGCAAGTCTTCTATAACTTTCAGGCTCATGTCGAACGCCTCTTGGATTCCAAAATCAAGGCTGTTCAGTCCGACTGGGGTGGTGAATACCACAAGCTCCAACGCTATTTTCAACGCACGGGCATCTCTCACCATGTGTCGTGTCCACATACATCTCAGCAAAACGGTATTGCCGAGCGCAAACACTGTCATTTGGTCGAGACCGGTCTTGCCTTACTGGCACACTCGTCTCTCCCACTCCGGTTTTGGGATGAGGCCTTTCTTACAGCGTGTTATCTCATCAACCGTATGCCCACTCCGGTTCTCAACAAAGACACGCCTCTGTTCCGCCTGTTTCATGTTCAACCCAATTATTCCTCTCTCAGGATTTTTGGGTGTGCTTGCTGGCCTAGTCTCCGCAAGTATAATGCTCACAAGCTGGAGTTCCGTTCGAAGATGTGTGTCTTCCTTGGCTATAGCCCTCTGCATAAGGGCTATAAGTGTCTTGATCGCACCTCAGGTAGGATCTACATCTCCCGTGATGTTGTTTTTGACGAGTCCGTTTTCCCTTACTCTAGCCCGGGTGTCTCGGTTGACATTGCCTCCATTGAGCATGCTCTCACTTTTCCATCTAATGAACCGGTTTCGGATGTCCATGTAC
>NW_021207517.1:0-1081 GCF_002162155.2 Triticum dicoccoides
TTTTTCTTTGTTAAGGACAAAGCAACCAGGCGCGTCATTCTTCAAGGTAGCAGTCGAGGGGGGGTCTATCCGATTCCCTTTACTCGTGCTTTGTCATCTCGCCATGCTTCATCCAGTGTCTGTGTTTCGTCGTCGCAATGGCATCAACGTCTAGGTCACCCTACAAATAATGTGGTAACCTCCATTGTTCGGAGTCATGATCTTCCTTGCTCTAGTTCAAATACTTCACCATTAGTGTCTGATGCATGTCAGCGTGCTAAGAGTCATCAGCTACCGTATTCCACGTCTTATCATGTCACTACTATACCTCTTGAATTAATACATTCAGATGTTTGGGGTCCCGCTATTGCGTCTTCGGGGGGGTACAAGTATTATGTCAGTTTTGTTGATGATTACACGCGCTTCACTTGGATTTATTTGCTTAAACATAAGTCCGATGTTGAGCAAGTCTTCTATAACTTTCAGGCTCATGTCGAACGCCTCTTGGATTCCAAAATCAAGGTTGTTCAGTCCGACTGGGGTGGTGAATACCACAAGCTCCAACGCTATTTTCAACGCACGGGCATCTCTCACCATGTGTCGTGTCCACATACATCTCAGCAGAACGGTATTGCCGAGCGCAAACACTGTCATTTGGTCGAGACCGGTCTTGCCTTACTGGCACACTCGTCTCTCCCACTCCGGTTTTGGGATGAGGCCTTTCTTACAGCGTGTTATCTCATCAACCGTATGCCCACTCCGGTTCTCAACAAAGACACGCCTCTGTTCCGCCTGTTTCATGTTCAACCCAATTATTCCTCTCTCAGGATTTTTGGGTGTGCTTGCTGGCCTAGTCTCCGCAAGTATAATGCTCACAAGCTGGAGTTCCGTTCGAAGATGTGTGTCTTCCTTGGCTATAGCCCTCTGCATAAGGGCTATAAGTGTCTTGATCGCACCTCAGGTAGGATCTACATCTCCCGTGATGTTGTTTTTGACGAGTCCGTTTTCCCTTACTCTAGCCCGGGTGTCTCGGTTGACATTGCCTCCATTGAGCATGCTCTCACTTTTCCATCTAATGAACCGGTTTCGGATGTCCATGTAC
>NW_021207518.1:0-1536 GCF_002162155.2 Triticum dicoccoides
GGTCATCGGTATTGTACCGGGACCACCGGAAGGGTCCCGGGGGCCCACCGGGTGGGGCCACCTGCCCCGGGGGGCCACATGGGCTGTAGGGGGTGCGCCTTGGCCTACATGGGCCAAGGGCACCAGCCCCTAGAGGCCCATGCGCCAAGATAAAGGAAAAAGGGAAGAGTCCTAAAGGGGGAAGGCACCTCCGAGGTGCCTTGGGGAGGATGGACTCCTCCCCCCCTCCTTAGCCGCACCCCTTTCTTGGAGTAGGGGGCAAGGCTGCGCCTCCCCCCTCTCCCCTGCCCCTATATATAGTGGAGGGGAGGGAGGGCATCCACACCTGAGCCCTTGGCGCCTCCCTCCCTCCCGTGACACATCTCCTCTCCCGTAGGTGCTCGGTGAAGCCCTGCAGGATTGCCACGCTCCTCCACCACCACCACGCCGTTGTGCTGCTGCTGGATGGAGTCTTCCTCAACCTCTCCCTCTCTCCTTGCTGGATCAAGGCGTGGGAGACATCGTCGAGCTGTACGTGTGTTGAACGCGGAGGTGCCGTCCGTTCGACACTAGGATCATCGGTGATCTGAATCACGATGAGTACGACTCCATCAACCCCGTTCACTTGAACGCTTCCGCTTAGCGATCTACAAGGGTATGTAGATGCAAACTCTCCTCTCCTTTCTACTCGTTGCTGGTCTCTCCATAGATAGATCTTGGTGTTACGTAGGAAATTTTTTGAATTTCTGCTACGTTCCCCAACAGTTGGAGCATCACCCCGCCGACATGGAGGCAGACCTGTGGCAGTTTCTTACAAAGCAGGAACTCAAAAGTGATATTCTATTTCCTTACCATTTTGGGTGAGTGTTTCTGTCTTGAGAACATTCTCTTTTATTTACTCCATGCATGGTATGTGGCCGGCTAATCGATGAGTTATGCATGACGTACTATGCATGTATCGTGTCCGCAGGTTCCACTGGATTCTGCTAGTAATTAAAGTTGACACCTCAGAATGTCTCGTCCACGACTCTCTGAATAAGGATCCAAAGCTTTGGGGCGACATGAGAAGAATGCTGCAGAAGTAATTATTTTCATTCATTTGCGCTCTATATCGATCGGCCTATTTCGTTCATTTCCTAATATCAAGTAACTAATAACTCTCTTGTTCATTTAATTTTCTTTGCCTCTTAGGGTTTGGAGACGGTTCGTAGATACAAAGGTCGGTGAATTCAAAAAAGAGCTAGAATTCAAAAGGTCAAAGGCTAAGAATGGTGAGGATATTCAGCCAGCAGGGACCAATCTATGTGCATACTATGTCTGTGAGATGATCCGGAGATACACCTCTGAGCGGGTTCCGAGTGATACCAATGCTCAGAGGAATAACCTCCGGATGATGCTTAGTCCAGAAGCTCGCTTCCGACCACTTCAAGAGGAACTAGCTGGATGGTTCAGGAGGGAAGTCCTCCATCCTAAAGGAGAACACCATTACGAGGACGTAGAACTTTATATGCATTAAATTATGTATGGAAACTTGTTCAAAATTGTATATGGTCATCC
>NW_021207519.1:0-1175 GCF_002162155.2 Triticum dicoccoides
TAGGTATATTGTCTTGTTCAAGGCCCGTGGATCATCAACACACTTGATTGTATATGCTGCAATGTCATCTTCGTCCACGAATATCGCTGCATAGTATGATATAACAATACACAATCGGAAGTGGAAATCCGAAGGGAGTCAAATACACTCAAAAGCAGGAAGAACTAGGAGAAATTAAATAGTACAAGTAATATTTGTTTATGGTACCTTTGACGTTGCCATCTCCATAGACGTGAACTTTCTCCTTGGGTGGAAGAAGGGTACGCATTTGACATAGGTTAGGAACAAAGTAAGCAGCAAAGCAGTTAGCAGAAAATGTAGGTGTGGGGAATGTTTCCTTCTTCTATCGCCCTTCTTATCTCCATCTTCTCATCAAATGTGATCCTTCCTGGTTCAAGGGCATGCCCCATCCTTGCTGGGTCCATGCCGAATTCAGATGGTAGGAAACGCTGCATGCAAAATTGTATGTTCATTATGAATGGACGTGAGGTCATAGTTAATGATGCCTCTATCAATTTTTTTTTAAAAAAAATATAAAAGGATTGCCACATTTCATGTTCTTAATAAACACACACACGCGCCCGCGCGCACGCGCGCGCACACACACACACACACACACACAAGGTGGTTTTTAGCAAAAAAAAATGTCACGCCGATTAGGCGGTCTTAAGGTGTTATGGCTTGTTGCTTGGGCACCGCTAAAATAGGGAGTTTCAAGAAGGGCTTGTTTTGTTACCTGCATCAGTTCCCTAGCCAAGCTCACTCGACTCGATGATTTTTTTGAAGTGCTAATAGTTTGTTCGCATCTCCTATTTCCAGCCCTGCCTTTTATAGGGGAAAATAGTGGTCTTCATTCATTAATATTCATGGGGCCCAGGCGGTGTCCCAGGGCTGCCACTATACAACGATAAAGCGCCACAAACTAAATTATGAGCATTTACATTATGCTAATATGCCCCGCACACAACCGCCTTGGCACCTCTAGCCAAGACCTTGACAACTCCTACATCAACGTTGAACTTCAGAAACATTCCGGAGACTAAATGGTACAAAACGCACACCCTCCCGAGAGTTGTTCTCAGTAATGGGCCCGTCTGTGTACACTCCTTGAGTTCACGGTAAATGGAAGGTTTTTGAAGGCTTTTGGGCCGTCTTTCTAATTTGATTTCCTTCAT
>NW_021207520.1:0-1174 GCF_002162155.2 Triticum dicoccoides
TAGGTATATTGTCTTGTTCAAGGCCCGTGGATCATCAACACACTTGATTGTATATGCTGCAATGTCATCTTCGTCCACGAATATCGCTGCATAGTATGATATAACAATACACAATCGGAAGTGGAAATCCGAAGGGAGTCAAATACACTCAAAAGCAGGAAGAACTAGGAGAAATTAAATAGTACAAGTAATATTTGTTTATGGTACCTTTGACGTTGCCATCTCCATAGACGTGAACTTTCTCCTTGGGTGGAAGAAGGGTACGCATTTGACATAGGTTAGGAACAAAGTAAGCAGCAAAGCAGTTAGCAGAAAATGTAGGTGTGGGGAATGTTTCCTTCTTCTATCGCCCTTCTTATCTCCATCTTCTCATCAAATGTGATCCTTCCTGGTTCAAGGGCATGCCCCATCCTTGCTGGGTCCATGCCGAATTCAGATGGTAGGAAACGCTGCATGCAAAATTGTATGTTCATTATGAATGGACGTGAGGTCATAGTTAATGATGCCTCTATCAATTTTTTTTTAAAAAAATATAAAAGGATTGCCACATTTCATGTTCTTAATAAACACACACACGCGCCCGCGCGCACGCGCGCGCGCACACACACACACACACACACAAGGTGGTTTTTAGCAAAAAAAAATGTCACGCCGATTAGGCGGTCTTAAGGTGTTATGGCTTGTTGCTTGGGCACCGCTAAAATAGGGAGTTTCAAGAAGGGCTTGTTTTGTTACCTGCATCAGTTCCCTAGCCAAGCTCACTCGACTCGATGATTTTTTTGAAGTGCTAATAGTTTGTTCGCATCTCCTATTTCCAGCCCTGCCTTTTATAGGGGAAAATAGTGGTCTTCATTCATTAATATTCATGGGGCCCAGGCGGTGTCCCAGGGCTGCCACTATACAACGATAAAGCGCCACAAACTAAATTATGAGCATTTACATTATGCTAATATGCCCCGCACACAACCGCCTTGGCACCTCTAGCCAAGACCTTGACAACTCCTACATCAACGTTGAACTTCAGAAACATTCCGGAGACTAAATGGTACAAAACGCACACCCTCCCGAGAGTTGTTCTCAGTAATGGGCCCGTCTGTGTACACTCCTTGAGTTCACGGTAAATGGAAGGTTTTTGAAGGCTTTTGGGCCGTCTTTCTAATTTGATTTCCTTCAT
>NW_021207521.1:0-1061 GCF_002162155.2 Triticum dicoccoides
TTCACACACTAGAATCTGCCCATTAATATTTTTACTAGTATGCATAGTACGCACTATAGCTCACATCACTCTTTGAACCATAGGCCTATGTTGTTTTGCATCTAGAATATTTTTTCATGCTAGTTAAGTGTGATGTTTGTTCATTTGGTTTTTTTCCGAGACTTTTGCTTTGCATGTTCTTCTTGGTTCTCTTGAATGTTTGTTTATGTTTGTTTATCTCCTTTCCGATAGATTGCCCGGAGTGCGAAGCAGAATATTTTCAGTCTTTAGAGTTCAACCAGCAGTACCAAGGCAAGTTGCATCTTGATCATGTTTCCTTACCTATGTTTTATTATGCACTTAGTTCTTTGCGGTAGGACTGCATGGTAGGAATTGATGCCGCATGACTATGCTTTTCACCCAGTAGTTCATTGAGGTAGGTCTGAACCATATGACATTGTCGCCATCGTTTTACATTATGTTGCTTCGCTAAGTAGACGTGGATTGGGGAGTGAACATTGTAAAGTATGAGTAACAATGTAGTAAGTAGGACCTAAGATAATTAATGAACTACCTGGGAGGAAACTTGATGGAATGGTGGCGAAGTACAGTGGGGCACGCATGGGAAATCCATGGTGGTGCACCACTAGTGGACCGTCCGCTCAGGCTCAAAGAGATCAATCGTATTCTCATGTCTAGAAGCTTACGTGTGCAGCCACAAGCCAATATGGGCTCTGGCTTAGTTGAGTAGTTAGTGTGACCCCCTTCCGGGATGGGCTAGCAGATGTAGAAGGGTGTAGGTGTACCGGCCTATCCGTGGGTTAAGGGGGAGCATTTTCGAAAGACTATGTCTCGATCTTCCGATCATGGAGGTGGTCGAGTCTTGTGGGGAAAAGTGCGCAACCTCTGCAGAGTGTCAACCTAATCGATTAGCCGTGTCCCCGGTTACGGACATCTTGAGCTTCTAGTAGTGAAAATGCTGGGAGATCTCCTCACCCTTAATTAAACAGTTGGGATTTAAATGAAACTTGGGAACGGATGGAGTTGGGTTTGCCAACTCATCCTATGCAAATGTGTAGTAG
>NW_021207522.1:0-2139 GCF_002162155.2 Triticum dicoccoides
GCGAGCAATTCATTAAACTTGTTATCGAGCTTTGTTTCGAACGTCTTCTCCATGCCATCTATCTTCTCCATGGCCTCTTCAAATCTGTTTAGCACATCTTGCACCTGTCCACTCATCATTTGCTGAAATTTATCATGTAGTTGTTTGTTCGTCAGGTTCTCCCAATCAGTCTCATCGGCTTGTGATCCTACCATGGTTAGCAGCAAATAGAAACACACAAGAATATGATCCTACAGACTAATAAGAAGTGGTGGTGGGTGTCACAAATCCGTCAAGCAAATCTCAAATTCTTACCAGTTCTTACCCAGCAGCAAGCGGTGATCGGCAACCGTTGTCGTCAAAAACTCTCAAAGCTTGGATAGAGCGATTACCAGGGAGAGTCAAACGCACGACGTAGATGTATGTGGAGCTGGGAAGGCTTATAATATGGTAGCAAAAAGGGTCAGCAATAATCAATTCAGAGATGCAAAGTTGAATAAACGCTCAACGACGGTACCGTGCTGGTCCTAGGCTAGACTGTGCTAGAGACGCGAGCCTAGAACACCAACAAAATCACGGCGCGGCACGTAAACAAGGGAAAAGCACACTCTGAATTTTTTTTCGCTCTTTTTTTTGCGAAAAATCACTATAATGGCGAGTGTCTCAAAACTCTTCCCAGGTCAAACTGACAGGATGGGCACGAAATTTTTTGTTGACAATTTTTTTTTCGACTGCCCGGACCCAAAAACTGGAAACGGGTCAAAAAAAACTTTCTATAACGGCGACTGTCTCAAAATGCTTAGAAACACCTAAAAATAGGATAGCCAGAAAATTTTTCGACAAGTGCGTTTTTGAAAAATTTGGGCCTAAACGGAGGGTGGTTTCCGGACTCTTTTTTTTTCCCCGAAACCTACTCCGGCAAGGAAACACGAATCGGAATCTAGATGGATCTCGAAAACAAACCTAATATGACAAGAACTCGGATTGGTGGTGGATATATGGTGGTAGATGGCAGCGGTGGTGGTATATGACAGCGGTGGTGGTATATGGATACGGATTTGAAGCGGTGGCGGATAAGCGGTGGTGGTAGATGGTAGGGGCGATGATGATGGTGCGGTGGCGGCATGACAACTTATGACCAGAACTCGAAACTCTAAAAGATTAGACTCTAAGACCAGCAACTAGACACGACGATGCAACCGCAAATTCAACAAAGCAAAACCCTAAAAAGATTATGCAAAGGCTCAGATTGGTTCGGATATGATGAACTAACCCTAATTTTTTTTGTGGCTTTTTCGTGGACTGTAGGTATGAAGAACAGACTCGATCTAAACTACGAAAAACTGTAAAATCTCACCGAGCAACCTGGAAATCTGATGCCACTTGATAGAGGCAAAGGTGTCCTGTCTTTCGATGAGATGATGGATATCGCTTTGGTGGAAGTCGACTTTGACGATCCGACTACGAACGTGCGAGGAAGTCGCGCCTTAGCAATCGCTAAACCAACTCCGAGAGGTTATTGACCACGCCGGAGCACGATCAACCTGACCACGAGGGTCTGTTTCCTGCAAGCAAACGAAGAACAAGCAAGAATCTGAGATTGCAATCTGGATATTGCGAATATAAGATGAAAGCTTTATTGATCAAGGTGGGGTTCTGTGACGCCTTTGTCTGGTCGTTGAACACAAACGAAGTACGCGAAGTTGCAGCTATGGCGAACTCTAATCTAAACAAAACCCAAAGTCTAAATGGTGCCCTAAGGGCTGTATATATGGAGGAAGAGAGGGGGAATTTCGTGGCCCTTGGTGGAGGGGTCCGAAATCAACCCTATCTCTTGTTTCCCCACACATACGGACTCTAAAAATAGCCTATACTTATGTATTTCGAAATTACATGGGCCTGGCCCAATAAAAAGGTGACGCAGCACCTATAATAGCCTCTGGACGAAATTTATGAAGTGACATCTTGTATATTTCGTCCAAGGCTTCATGCACTCGTTATGGTGGCTTCAAAGACCTGAAATCATCACTTGTAACTCTGTTCTTGTTCCCCTTGCGCATGCCATCATCTCCATGCTTGTTCTTGCTCCAATGTTCATCCTTCTCCAAGCTAGGCCCTTCATTTGTAAGCAAAACAAATGTATCCAATTTAGGCAGCATC
>NW_021207523.1:0-1550 GCF_002162155.2 Triticum dicoccoides
ATTCGCCGTCTCCAGCGCGTCCCCGAGCCCGCTTCGACGCCCACTGCAACCGCGGTGAGCTACGCCACCGTTTCCCCCTCTTCTCCCCCTTGTTCCCTCACCGTAGCCTCCTCCCCACCACGGCCGAACCTCCGCCGTCGCCGAGCTCGCCGTCGACGCAGCTCCGGTGACCATTTGGTCACCCCGGCGAGTCCAACGAGTTCGTAAGGCTCCATAGAGCATCCCTAGCGCCTCGCTTCGCTCGCCTTCGAGCTCCAACCCCGTTTCCGTGCACGACCGAACTCCGGCGGCCGCAGCCGAGCTCGCCGCCGTCGACTCCGGCCACCTCAGGCACGGCCACCACCACGGTTCGACGCGCGGGAGCAAGAGCTCTCCAACGAGCCCAAGAACGGCCTCGCCCGTGCCCTGTAGCGCGATCCCGCATCGCGCCGCCGTCTCGGGCCTCGCCGGTGTCACGTCGCCGGTGGGTTTGACCCACTTTGACCACGGCAGGAACCCCCCTGAGTCCCTGACAGGTGGGCCCAGCCCTGTAGCTAATTAGGACTAGCGCTAACCACTGTTAGTTAACCCCCTGACACTGACTAGTGGGCCCCAGCGCCACTAATTAGTAATTAGGATTAATTTAACCCTGTTTAACCCCCCTGTCACTGACGTGTGGGCCCCACACGTCAGGTTTGACCCCAGACAGCCGCAGTTGACCATTGACGTCATGCTGACGTCATGCTGGCGCAATAATTATATTTCTGGATTTAAATTAAATCAGGAAATTCCAGAATATTATTTAAACTTCAAAAATTCATAACTTTTATTCTGTAACTCCAAATTGGACAAATTATATATGAAAAATGATCAGAAAAATCCAATCTATCCATCTGTACTATTTTCATGCATGATCAAACAAGTTAAATTGATGTTTCAAGCAGAACAAGGAAAAGCACTTTAAAAGGCCATGTTTGAGTTTGAAATTTGAATCTTTGATTCAAATTTGTTCAAACCCTTCTGGTTTTAGTTGCATTAGCCCAACACACTCATATTGCTATGTTTCATGCATGCATCATACTGTTGCACATTGTTTGGTGATGGTTGTGTGTCGGTGTCCTTTGCGACAGGTTCTGCCTCCGAGGAGTACCGTGATTACCCTAACGAAGAACCGTATCAGTGCATCGAACCATCAGGCAAGCAACCAACCATTTGATCATATCGATACAATCCCATATTCTCGCTCCTGCTCTCTTTTACTGCATTAAGACAACGCGTTTCAAACTGCTGTGTGCTACGGTAGTTGAACCCATTTCCTCTGCATGACCTGTCATTGCCACAGTAACTAGATGAAACCCACTAGCATGTGTAGGAGTTGTTTGAGCCATATGTATGTGTTGTTCCTACCTTGCTATGCCTGCTATGCTTAGAGTCGTGTCAGGTCTGGTTCATCTGGGTGATGGGCTAGAGTGAAATGTTTATGTCGGTAATGAGAGTGGTGTGGTGAACATGATTTGGTAAAGGTATCGATGAGAGGCCATGTAGGAGTACATGGTGGGTTGTTTCATTGA
>NW_021207524.1:0-1704 GCF_002162155.2 Triticum dicoccoides
CACAAGTCCCTCGTACCTACACAAAACGATAGCGACTCGCAACCAATGCTTAGGGGTTGTCAATCCCTTCACGGTCACTTACGAGATTGAGATCTGATAGAGATAATATTTTTGGTATTTTTGATAGATAGATGCAAACTAAAAAGTAAAGGCAAAGTAAAAACAAAGCAAGTAAATAAAGTGATATAGATTGATATGATGAGAATAGACCCGGGGGCCATAGGTTTCACTAGTGGCTTCTCTCGAGAGCATAAGTATTCTACGGTGGGTGAACAAATTACTGTTGAGCAATTGACAGAATTGAGCATAGTTATGATTATATCTAGGCGATGATCATGTATATAGGCGTCACGTCCAAAACAAGTAGATCGAACTGATTCTGCATCTACTACTATTACTCCACTCATCGACCGCTATCCAGCATGCATCTAGAGTATTAAGTAAAAACAGAGTAACGCCGTAAGCAAGATGACATGATGTAGAGGGATAAATTCATGCAATATGATAAAAAAACCATCTTGTTATCCTCGATGGCAACAATACAATACGTGCCTTGCAACTCTTTCTATCACTGAGTAAGGACACCGGAAGATTGAACCCAAAGCTAAGCACTTCTCCCATTGCAAGAACTACCAATCTAGTTGGCCAAACCAAAAAGATAATTCAAAGGGACTTTCAAAGATAACTCAATCATACATAAAAGAATTCAGAGAAGAATCAAATATTTTCCATAGATAATACTGGATCATAAACCCACAATTCATCAGTCTCAACAAACACACCGCAAAAAGAAGATTACATCGAATAGATCTCCACGAGAGAAGGGGAGAACATTCTATTGAGATCCAAAAAGAGAGAAGAAGCCATCTAGCTACTAGCTATGGACCCGAAGGTCTGAAGTAAACTACTCACACTTCATCAGAGGGGATATGGTGATGATGTAGAAGCCCTCCATGGTGGATGCCCCCTCCGGCGGAGCTCCAGAATAGGCCCCAAGATGGGATCTCGTGGATACAGAAAGTTGCGGTGGTGGAATTAGATTTTTGGCTCCTGTTCTGATCGTTCGGGGATACGTAGGTATATATAGGAGGAAGGAGTACGTTGGTGGAGCTCCGAGGGGCCCACGAGGTAGGGGCGCGCCTATGGGTCGCGCCCTCCACCCTCGTGACCGCCTCTGGCGCTTCTTGGAGTAGGGTCCAAGTCTCCTGGATCATGTTCGGTTGGAAAATCACGATCCCGAAGGTTTCATTCCGTTTGGACTCCGTTTGATATTCTGTTTCTTCGAAATACTGAAAAGGCAAAAAACAGCAATTCTGGGTTGGGCCTACGGTTAATAGGTTAGTCACAAAAGTAATATAAAAGTGGAAAATAAAGCCCAATGTAGTCAAAATCAATAGATAAAGTAGCATGGAGCAATCAAAAATTATAGATACGTTGGAGACGTATCAGGCATCTACCACGGAGGGCTTCTACATTAACACCATAGCCTCTCTGATGAAGTGTGAGTAGTTTACTTCAGACCTTTGGGTCCATAGCTAGTAGCTATATGGCTTCTTCTCTCTTTTTTGATCTCAATACAATGTTCTCCCCCTCTCTTGTGGAGATCTATTCGATGTAAGCTTCTTTTTGCGGTGTGTTTGTTGAGATCGATGAATTGTGTGTTTATCATCCAGATTATCTATGAATAATATTTGAATCTTCTCT
>NW_021207525.1:0-1704 GCF_002162155.2 Triticum dicoccoides
CACAAGTCCCTCGTACCTACACAAAACGATAGCGACTCGCAACCAATGCTTAGGGGTTGTCAATCCCTTCACGGTCACTTACGAGATTGAGATCTGATAGAGATAATATTTTTGGTATTTTTGATAGATAGATGCAAACTAAAAAGTAAAGGCAAAGTAAAAACAAAGCAAGTAAATAAAGTGATATAGATTGATATGATGAGAATAGACCCGGGGGCCATAGGTTTCACTAGTGGCTTCTCTCGAGAGCATAAGTATTCTACGGTGGGTGAACAAATTACTGTTGAGCAATTGACAGAATTGAGCATAGTTATGATTATATCTAGGCGATGATCATGTATATAGGCGTCACGTCCAAAACAAGTAGATCGAACTGATTCTGCATCTACTACTATTACTCCACTCATCGACCGCTATCCAGCATGCATCTAGAGTATTAAGTAAAAACAGAGTAACGCCGTAAGCAAGATGACATGATGTAGAGGGATAAATTCATGCAATATGATAAAAAAACCATCTTGTTATCCTCGATGGCAACAATACAATACGTGCCTTGCAACTCTTTCTATCACTGAGTAAGGACACCGGAAGATTGAACCCAAAGCTAAGCACTTCTCCCATTGCAAGAACTACCAATCTAGTTGGCCAAACCAAAAAGATAATTCAAAGAGACTTTCAAAGATAACTCAATCATACATAAAAGAATTCAGAGAAGAATCAAATATTTTCCATAGATAATACTGGATCATAAACCCACAATTCATCAGTCTCAACAAACACACCGCAAAAAGAAGATTACATCGAATAGATCTCCACGAGAGAGGGGGAGAACATTCTATTGAGATCCAAAAAGAGAGAAGAAGCCATCTAGCTACTAGCTATGGACCCGAAGGTCTGAAGTAAACTACTCACACTTCATCAGAGGGGATATGGTGATGATGTAGAAGCCCTCCATGGTGGATGCCCCCTCCGGCGGAGCTCCAGAATAGGCCCCAAGATGGGATCTCGTGGATACAGAAAGTTGCGGTGGTGGAATTAGATTTTTGGCTCCTGTTCTGATCGTTCGGGGATACGTAGGTATATATAGGAGGAAGGAGTACGTTGGTGGAGCTCCGAGGGGCCCACGAGGTAGGGGCGCGCCTATGGGTCGCGCCCTCCACCCTCGTGACCGCCTCTGGCGCTTCTTGGAGTAGGGTCCAAGTCTCCTGGATCATGTTCGGTTGGAAAATCACGATCCCGAAGGTTTCATTCCGTTTGGACTCCGTTTGATATTCTGTTTCTTCGAAATACTGAAAAGGCAAAAAACAGCAATTCTGGGTTGGGCCTACGGTTAATAGGTTAGTCACAAAAGTAATATAAAAGTGGAAAATAAAGCCCAATGTAGTCAAAATCAATAGATAAAGTAGCATGGAGCAATCAAAAATTATAGATACGTTGGAGACGTATCAGGCATCTACCACGGAGGGCTTCTACATTAACACCATAGCCTCTCTGATGAAGTGTGAGTAGTTTACTTCAGACCTTTGGGTCCATAGCTAGTAGCTATATGGCTTCTTCTCTCTTTTTTGATCTCAATACAATGTTCTCCCCCTCTCTTGTGGAGATCTATTCGATGTAAGCTTCTTTTTGCGGTGTGTTTGTTGAGATCGATGAATTGTGTGTTTATCATCCAGATTATCTATGAATAATATTTGAATCTTCTCT
>NW_021207526.1:0-595 GCF_002162155.2 Triticum dicoccoides
TCTCGCACATGCTATGTGGGTGAAATGATGATACCATGCCAACTTGGAACCTTTTCAGAGTTAATTTGAAATGCTTTTCAACTTCATGGTCTTATAGCTCAAATTAATCAGTAAATGCATGAAAAATAACAAATGTAGTCAGAAAGGGTTGTAAATTGATGATGTGGCTTTGAATGGTGCATTTTGAACACAGAAAAACAATGGAGTTCAAATAAGTTCAAAAAAATTGAAATCCCTTTGTGACAGACAAGTTTCCATATGAAACCCTGATACTTCGAAAGAGATTGCCCGTTTTGTACACGAAGTGTATCCAGTTTTTGCCGTAACCCTATCTACTTTCTCGCACATGCTATGTGGGTGAAATGATGATACCATGCCAACTTGGAACATTTTCAGAGTTCATTTCAAATGCTTTTCAATTTCATGGTCTTATAGCTCAAAATAATAAGTAAATGCATGAAAAATAACAAATGAAGTCAGAAAGGGTTGTAAATTTATGATGTGGCGTTGAATGGTGCATTTTGAACAAAGAAAACAAGGGAGTTCAAATAAGTTCAAAAAAATGAAATCCCTTTGTAACAGACGAGTTTCCGTA
>NW_021207527.1:0-1235 GCF_002162155.2 Triticum dicoccoides
CTATGTTTCATGCATGCATCATATTGTTGCACATTGTTTGGTGATGGTTGTGTGTCGGTGTCCTTTGCGACAGGTTCTGCCTCCGAGGAGTACCGCGATTACCCTAACGAAGAACCGTATCAGTGCATCGAACCATCAGGCAAGCAACCAACCATTTGATCATATCGATACAATCCCATGTTCTCGCTCCTGCTCTCTTTTACTGCATTAAGACAACGCGATTCAAACTGCTGTGTGCTACGGTAGTTGAACCCATTTCCTCTGCATGACCTGTCATTGCCACAGTAACTAGATGAAACCCACTAGCATGTGTAGGAGTTGATTGAGCCCTATGTATGTGTTGTTCCTACCTTGCTATGCCTGCTATGCTTAGAGTCGTGTCAGGTCTGGTTCATCTGGGTGATGGGCTAGAGTGAAATGATTATGTCGGTAATGGGAGCGGTGTGGTGAACACGATTTGGTAAAGGTATCGATGAGAGGCCATGTAGGAGTACATGGTGGGTTGTTTCAGTGAAGCCGACCTTAAGCACTGAGATCTGTATGTGTGATTTAAGAATCAGCTACTACCATGCATTGGGCCCGAAACCAATGGACCCTCTCGGCTTCTTATTCACCCTAGTTCTCCGTCCAGGAGTTGCAAGTAGTTTCTGGTGTTTGTAGCCTACTGGAGGCCATGGACAGCGCTGACCGTAGGGGTGGGCTGTGATGCGGTAGGTACGTGGCACGGTGTACCGAATACCCGTTAGGTATCTCGGGAACCCTGTTCACATCGTTCGGGGCCGTATGGGAAACCTCGGCCGGACTCCCTGCGGATGGAACCTGGATAGGCGATAAACCTGGACTAGAGGGAGGGGAGTGTGGCCGGCGCGCGCGCGCGCCACCGCGCCACGCCACCTCTCTCCCTGCCTGCCTGCCCTCCCCTCCTCGCCTCGATGCCCTGGACGACGCCACGCCTCCCCCCTGCTCTCTCTCACTCGCCCTCGGCTCTTCCCTCCTCTCCCTCGCTCTCTCTCTCACGGCCGAACACCACCGTCGCCGCCGTTCGCCTTAGCAGCCGTCTCCGGCCACCCCTCGCTCCCCCGACTAGCTCAGAAGCTCCGCCACAACCCCCTCTTCCTCCCCACCGCTCCACGGGCCTCCGGAAGCCCTGCATCGCCGCCACGTCGCCGTTCCCCTCTTCGGGCTCCGACCATCATCGCCGTCGAATTCGCCGTCTCCAGCGCGTCTCCGAGCCC
>NW_021207528.1:0-1766 GCF_002162155.2 Triticum dicoccoides
TAGGATAGTCTAGCCAAGAGTCAAAGCTGGCTTGCTGCAATAACTCCACCAACCCTTCTTGATAATGTGCATGTATGTAGGATCTGATGTAAGTCTTGCTGAGTACCCTTGTACTCATGTTGCTATAATCTACATTTTTACAGAAGACGCTGCAACCCCTTCTGATGGGTTCTATGTAGACGTTGACATCAACGAGTAGGCTAAAGACCCAGGTGGTGACCCTGAGCTTGTGAAGGACCACGTAGTATAGCTAGGCTTTCCAAGCCTCTTTTATTTTACTAGTTGTCTGTACTCAGACAAGTTACTTCCGCTGCTGGTTTGTATGACTGTATGACTTGAATGTTGGGTCGTGTGACCCGTACCTTTGTGTATGTTATGTATGGCTCTCTGAGCCTTAAATAAAGTACTTGTGTCGTAGAGTCATGTTGTGATGCTTCGTTGTATTTGCACATATCGAGCATATTGTGTGTATGATTGAAATGCTTGGTATGTGTGGGATCTGACTATCTAGTCATTTATCTTTAGTAGCCTCTCTTACCGGGAAATGTCTCCTAGTGTTACCGCTGAGCCATGGTAGCTTGCTACTGCTCTGGAACACTTAGGCTGGCCGGCATGTGTCCTTCTTCGTTCCTGTGTCTGTCCCTTCGGGGAAATGTCACGCTTTGAGTACCGGAGTCCTGTTAGCCCGCTACAGCCCGGTTTACCGGAGTCCTGCTAGCCCAGTGCTACAGCCCGGACCCACTTGCTGATGACCGACACGTTCGAAGCTGGGTCATGGATGCCTGTCCCTGTAAGTTTGTGCCACTTTGGGTTTACGACTAGTCATGTCAGCCCGGGCTCTTTATCATATGGATGCTAGCGACACTATCATATACGTGAGCCAAAAGGCGCAAACGGTCCCGGGCAAAGGTAAGGCGACACCCGTGGGGATACCGTGCGTGAGGCCGCAAAGTGATATGAGGTGTTACCGGCTAGATCGATGTGACATCGAGTAGGGGTCCTGACAGCGTTGGCATCAGAGCCGGACTGCCTATAGGTTCTCCAAGCCAAACTGGTCGATGTTGAGTCTAGAAATTCTTTAGTTATATGTAGGGGAATTGTTTGTGGGTTGGAACGTAAGGCTCTTTTTACTCCTTTATCTTATGACATTCTGATCTGAGTTAGTCCATTCTTCCACCGGGGGTTAAGGAATTAGGATCTGTTCTCGCTATCAGGATCACGTGTTACTAATCAGTAGTACCTTATAAGTTTGATGGATACAAGCCTAGTTCAGTTCTACTACCACATTATGTTGTTAGAATGGATTCAGAACTTTGACATGATGATGTTGAGTGTGTACGAAATCCTTTGTCAAATGTCTCAAAATCCTTCTTGAGCATTTACAGCTGTTATGCTGCCGAAATTTTGCTAGAAATTCTAATGCCCTTGCATTATGATTGTGCTTTCAGATGGCCACTCGCGACCTCAATCAAGTGGTTCGCCTGACTCGATGCCTAGATGTACCCGGCCATACTGCTAAGTTGGTCAGGGTAATGACTGAGGCTGGATACCGTTGGTATCCTGAGTACACGGTCGAAGAGCAATTCCGAGATTTTAATCAAAGCCAGTATCTCTGCACTGTCAGGATATTTCCATCTTATCCTGGATCCACCGAGCCTCTTCACTGCTCCTATGGACTCGGGGTTACTATTGAGATGGCTGTGCAGGACGCCGCCTACTCTATGATGACCATTATGCGAGTCAGATCTGGTCTATTTCGGGACTCT
>NW_021207529.1:0-1030 GCF_002162155.2 Triticum dicoccoides
GTCTTACGCCAGACTATGTGACTTCAGTGTCAAACCATATCGGTCCAGTACCTATCATTTCCTTCCTTGTACTACCACATGTTTTCCGCAAGGAATATGGTTTAGTAAGTTCCAAACCGCTTTCATGGTACACACCAAAGAGGAGAGGCCGTGATGATGGTTCCATGGCCCTGGATTAAAGCCAGTCATCCGGTCAGGGGGCATGGGTGTTTCCGGTTGGGACCGAGAGGGGGGCACCCCTTAGAGCGCGCGTATATAAATTTGATCCCATGCTATTCGAGATTGTGATCTCCCTGTCTCAAAAGTTTTTCTTGGACGATGACTAGGGTGATTCCTAGCATCGAGAGGTAGGATGGGTGTGTACCGGTTAGCTGTGTTTTCTTCTGAAATACCGTAAACGGAACTAGTCCTTCGTGACTACGGAAATCCGTTGACTGTGGGAAAAATTTTGTACAAACTCCGCAGAGTCATATATTCCTCCAAATCATCTCTTCCATGTCAAGTTTCGTTCCTTCTTATCCTAATCAATTGTCAGCTTTGATGACAGAGACTCCGGTGAATCGCATGAGTGCTAAGTCCGGTTAAATGATCACTCTTGTGGATGGACTAACCCGTTTGTTTTCATGAATTGAATGTTTATTATGAGTATTATTTACTTGTGAATAAAAGCCCTTTATGTGATGTCGCTCAGACGTCCGACTGTGGCATTTCTTTTTAAAGCCCTTTCTGCGATGTCGCTCAGACGTCCGACTGTGGCATTTCTTTTAAAGCCCTTTATGTGATGTCGCTCAGACGTCCGACTGTGGCATTTCTTTTAAAGCCCTTTCTGCGATGTCGCTCAGACGTCCGACCGTGGCATTTCTTTTAAAAGCCCTTTATGTGGTGTCGCTAAGATGCCCGACTGTGGCATCATTTTCCTTATTTTTATTTGTTCACCTTTCGAGGCGTCGCTTCAGACACCCGATCGGTCCTTATTTATGTTCTGTGGAATTTCAGGCGGACTACCGCCGTTTTCCCTTTTTACTTACCC
>NW_021207530.1:0-844 GCF_002162155.2 Triticum dicoccoides
TCGAGGACGTGCCTTCCTCTTTGCCTCCTGCTGTCACTAACATTTTGCAGGAGTTCGCTGACGTCTTTCCACAAGACGTGCCACCGGGATTACCGCCTATTCGAGGGATTGAGCATCAGATTGACTTAATTCCCGGTGCTTCACTGCCAAACCGTGCACCATACCGTACCAATCCAGAGGAGACGAAGGAGATTATGCGTCAAGTACAAGAGCTTCTCGACAAAGGTTATATACGCGAATCCCTTAGTCCTTGTGCTGTTCCTATTATTCTAGTGCTGAAAAAGGATGGTACATCACGTATGTGTGTTGATTGTAGAGGCATTAATAATATTACTATTCGTTATCGTCATCCTATTCCTAGGCTCGATGATATGCTTGATGAATTGAGTGGCTCTACAACATTCTCCAAAGTTGATCTGCGTAGTGGATACCATCAAATTCGTATGAAGTTGGGGGATGAATGGAAAACAGCATTTAAAACTAAGTTTGGATTATATGAGTGGTTAGTCATGCCTTTTGGGTTAACTAATGCGCCTAGTACTTTCATGAGACTAATGAACGAAGTTTTACGTGCTTTCATTGGACGATTTGTGGTAGTCTATTTTGATGATATACTGATTTATAGCAGATCTTTGGAAGAACATTTGGAACATTTACGTGCTGTTTTTATTGCTCTACGTGATGCACGTTTGTTTGGTAACCTTGGGAAGTGCACCTTTTGCACCGACCGAGTATCTTTTCTTGGCTATGTTGTTACTCCACAGGGAATTGAAGTTGACAAAGCCAAGATTGAAGCTATTGAGAGTTGGCCGCAGCCCAAAACGGTCACACAAGTGAGGAGTTT
>NW_021207531.1:0-692 GCF_002162155.2 Triticum dicoccoides
CTCCTCGTACACTCAAAATTTGTTGCCTTCGTATGGGAACTCACCGTGCACTTGTGAATGTAAAAGCAAGAGGGAAAACACATGAAACCAATTGCAAGCAACTAAAGTACTTTCATGATTTTGAATAATTCTAGGGAAAAACATCGTAGATGAAATCAAAGAAAAATGAATTATCTTTGCCTCTATGGGAATTAGTAGAAAAAAGAATGTAGCACCAACAGGCACCACGAGATCAGAGATCCATTGTCTCCCTAACCTTAACCCCCCCCCCCCCCGCGTCGCTCTCGCCTAGGGCGACTCGGGGCCGCCTCCCTAACCCTAGCGCGCCACCGGCCAATCGTCCCCAGCCCCGCGTCGCCGCCGGAGGAAGCCGCCGGGCGAAGCTCGTGCGGCTGACGGCGGCGGCGGGGCGACTCCTCGCGGCTCCTGTTGGGACTGGGGCGGCGGATCTCAGCGGGAACTGGCGGTGGCCCGGGCGTGCGCGGCCCGTGGCGTCCGACGGCGTGGTGGCGGGTCTCGGCGGGGGGTTGTAGGTGGTGGCGGAGGGGTCGGCCTTTCCCGCTCGGTGATGTACTGCTGCCTGCGATGGCACATGGCGACCTGCACGGAAGTATTCTGCGTTCCTTGGACGAGCGCGTCCTTGGGAGCAGGAGGGGGTCGGCCTGACGAGCTCCGGCGGGCGTGGCGTGCTC
>NW_021207532.1:0-983 GCF_002162155.2 Triticum dicoccoides
AACCAACCATTTGATCATATCGATACAATCCCATGTTCTCGCTCCTGCTCTCTTTTACTGCATTAAGACAACGCGATTCAAACTGCTGTGTGCTACGGTAGTTGAACCCATTTCCTCTGCATGACCTGTCATTGCCACAGTAACTAGATGAAACCCACTAGCATGTGTAGGAGTTGATTGAGCCCTATGTATGTGTTGTTCCTACCTTGCTATGCCTGCTATGCTTAGAGTCGTGTCAGGTCTGGTTCATCTGGGTGATGGGCTAGAGTGAAATGATTATGTCGGTAATGAGAGTGGTGTGGTGAACACGATTTGGTAAAGGTATCGATGAGAGGCCATGTAGGAGTACATGGTGGGTTGTTTCATTGAAGCCGACCTTAAGCACTGAGATCTGTATGTGTGATTTAAGAATCAGCTACTACCATGCATTGGGCCCGAAACCAATGGAGCCTCTCGGCTTCTTATTCACCCTAGTTCTCCGTCCAGGAGTTGCAAGTAGTTTCTGGTGTTTGTAGCCTACTGGAGGCCGTGGATAGCGCTGACCGTAGGGGTGGGCTGTGATGCGGTAGGTACGTGGCACGGTGTACCGAATACCCGTTAGGTATCTCGGGAACCCTGTTCACATCGTTCGGGGCCGTATGGGAAACCTCGGCCGGACTCCCTGCGGATGGAACCTGGATAGGCGATAAACCTGGACTAGAGGCTTAGGTGATTAGGTAGGTCGTGGCCGACACCCACGTTGGGCTTCCGCTTGAAGGTTGCCGAGTACATGTCGTGTAAACGACGGTAAGTGGTGGGAGCGTGTATGAAGGAGTACACCCCTGCAGGGTTAACATGATCTATTCGAATAGCCGCGTCCGCGGTAAAGGACTACTTGGTTGCCTATACAGTTCATAGACAAGTAAATGGAAACTACTAAAAGCCTCAAGATAAGAGTGAGTGCCGAGGATGGCTCTTCCGTAGGAAGACGGAGGTGGATCCTC
>NW_021207533.1:0-970 GCF_002162155.2 Triticum dicoccoides
CCGAGGGCACAAGATCGTAGCTGAGGTAACAAGCTAAACGTCGAAGTCCACGTGGAACTACTAGTGAGACTGAAGTCTCTCTGCAAAAACATAAAATAGGCAAACGTGAGTACAAATGTACCCAGCAAGACTTACATCAGAACTAACTACATATGCATCATTTTCAACAAAGGGATGGTGGGGTTTAACTGCAGCAAGCCAGCTTTGACTCGGTGGCTATCCTAAACTACGACTGCAAGCGACTCTTTTGAGGTGGCGCACACGAGTCCACATATTCACCATATCAATACACCACTATGGATCCGCTCCCGTCTCCCTACGAGAACGCCATCCATAGCACTCACGCTTATCTTGCGCATTTTAAAGTATCCACTTTCACTTGTCTATGAACTGATATAAGCAACCCAGAAGTCCTTTCCCGCGGACACGGCTATTCGAATAGATGATGTTAACCCTGCAGGGGTGTACTTCTTCATACATGTTTCCACCACTTAGCGTCTGCACACGACATGTGCTCGGCAGACTTCAAGCGAAAGCCGACGTGGGTGTAGACCACGACCTACCTAAGCACTCAAGTCTCTAGTCCAGGTTTATCGCCTATTCGGGTTCCATCCATGAGGAGATCTGGCCGGAGTTTCGCTCACAGCCCCAAACGATGTGAACAGGGTTCCGTGACACCAAACGGGCGCCCGGTATACCCGGCCACGTGCCTACCGCATCACAGCCCACCCCTACGGTCAGCGCTGTCCACGGCCTCCAGCATACTACAAACACCAGAAACTACTTGCAACTCCTGGACAGAGGACAAGGGTGAATAAGAAGTCGAGCGGGGTCATATTTCAGGGCCCAATGTATGGTAGTAGCTGAATCATGGATCACAAACACAAAACTCAGTTCCTGAGGACGGCTTCAATGAGACAACCCACCATGTACTCCTACATGGCCTCTCACCGACACCTTTTACCAAATC
>NW_021207534.1:0-2378 GCF_002162155.2 Triticum dicoccoides
GGGGGAATTTCGTGGCCCTTGGTGGAGGGGTCCGAAATCAACCCTATCTCTTGTTTCCCCACACATACGGACTCTAAAAATAGCCTATACTTATGTATTTCGAAATTACATGGGCCTGGCCCAATAATAAGGTGACGCAACACCTAAAATAGCCTCGGGACGAAATTTATGAAGTGGCATCTTGTATATTTCGTCCAAGGCTTCATGCACCCATTATGGTGGCTTCAAAGTCCTGAAATCATCACTTGTAACTCCGTTCTTGTTTCCCTTGCGCATGCCATCATGTCCATGCTTGTTCTTGCTCCAATGTTCATCCTTCTCCAAGCTAGGCCCTTCATTTGTAAGCAAAACAAATGTATCCAATTTAGGCAGCATCATATTCTCATGAACATTAGAATCATTACCAAGAAACGAAAGTACCTGGTAATTTAGTTGGCGTGCACGAGCTCTAGTAATTGGTCCAGTATGTATAGCAGCAGGGGCTGTGGGTGTAACAATTGTATTGATGTCCTCATCATCTCCACCATGTTCTTCACGTGTAATGAGAGCCAAAGTCTCCTCATCATAGTCACTAGTAGACTCATATCCACCATCCGCGGTAGCAATCATCACACGCGGAGATTTGCATTCCCTCGCATAATGACCTCCTCCCTTACAACAACGACAAATAATATCACTTGTGTGCCCTGTTGATGCCATGGAAGAAGACGAACGCTGTGCAGGCCCCGCAGGTGCGCTCTTGGCAGATAATGGTGGTTGTGCCTGTTTTCTTGTATCACGGCTGGAGGTGGCACCGGATGGAGGTGCTGGTGCAGTTGAAGTGGAAGATGCACGTGGTGTCCATGATGAAGGTCGGCCTGCAGAAAAGTTAGTTCGCCCCAATGCTTGTCGATCCTGCACTTCACGTTCAGCTTTACAAGCAAGATGGAATAAACGAGTGATATTAGTATACTCCTTATAGTCTAGAATGGTCCGAATCTCTCTATTTAATCCACCCAGAAAACGTGCAAGCATAGCTTCATTCTCCTCAACAATACCACATCTAATCACGCCAGTTTGTAATTCCTGATAATATTCTTCTACAGAATTTTTCCCTTGTCTTAAACGCTGCAATTTTTGAAGCAATTCACGTTGATAATATGGTGGAACCCAACGCGTACGCATAGCAGTTTTCAAAGCAGCCCAAGTAGTTGGAATAGGATATAATCTACAATGTCCAGACCACCATACACATGCAAAACTAGTGAAAGCACAAACAACAGCAGCAACTCGTCTCTCCTCAGGATATTGTAAACATGTAAATCGTTGTTCAGTTTCTAACTCCCAAGTAAGATATATATCAGGAACATATCTACCCTCAAATGGTGGAATATTCAATTTTAGTTTAGGAATATGGACATCATCTCGTACCTGAGGTGGTGGTGCAGGCCTACAATTCCGAATATATACCTGAGGTCGACCTGCTGGTGGTGGTGCTGGTGGCTGCTCGTAGATCTGATTTTGATCAACCTCATCCTCATAATCGCCCGCATACTCATCATCCTCCTGGGTACCAGCAGCAGAAGTAGCAGGAGCCAAAGAAACACCAACAGCAGTAGCAGCGGCACCAGAATTTTGTCCTGGCTCAATAGGAACACGCTGTGGTCGTCCATACTGATTCGGAAGGGGGCGTAGTTGTTGTTCAGAGGTGCGATCGGTGCAGCCAGTGGTGGAAGACGCGCAAGCAGTTCATTAAATCTGTTATCGAGCTTTGTTTCGAACGTCTTCTCAAGGCCAGTGATCTTCTCCATGGCCTCTTCAAAATTGTTCAGCACATCTTGTACCTGTTCAGTCATCATTTGCTGAAACTTATCATGAAGCTCCTTGTTCGATAAGTTCTCCCAGTCAATCTCGTCGGCTTGTGATCCTGGCATGGTTAGCAGCAATAGAAACACACAAGAATATGATCCTACAGCCTACTAAGAAGTGGTGGTGGTGTATCACAAATCCGTCAAGCAAATCTCAAATTCTTACCAGTTCTTACCCAGCAGCAGGCGGTGATCGGCAACCGTTGTAGTCAAAAACTCTCAAAGCTTGGATAGAGCGATTACCAGGGAGAGTCAAACACACGACGTAGATGTATGTGGAGCTGGGAAGGCTTATAGTATGGTAGCAAAAAGGGTCAGCAATAATCAATTCAGAGATGCAAAGTTGAATAAACGCTCAACGACGGTACTGTGCTGGTCCTAGGCTAGACTGTGCTAGAGACGCGAGCCTAGAACACCAACAAAATCACGGCGCGGCACGTAAACAAGGGAAAAGCACACTCTGAAATTTTTCTTTTCGCTCTCTTTTTTTTGCGCTCTTTTTTCTTTTTTTTGGCGCTGCTTTTTTTTTTG
>NW_021207535.1:0-967 GCF_002162155.2 Triticum dicoccoides
GTATTGAAAGATAAGTTGACACATGCTCCTTTACTCCAACTTCCTGATTTTAATAAGACTTTTGAGCTTGAATGTGATGCTAGTGGAATTGGATTAGGAGGTGTGTTATTACAAGATGGCAAACCCGTTGCATACTTTTCTAAAAAATTGAGTGGGCCTAGTCTGAATTATTCTACTTATGATAAAGAATTATATGCTCTTGTTCGGACTTTAGAAACATGGCAACATTATTTATGGCCCAAAGAATTTGTTATACATTCTGATCATGAATCTTTGAAACATATTAAAAGTCAAGCTAAACTGAATCGTAGACATGCTAAATGGGTTGAATTCATTGAGACTTTCCCTTATGTCATTAAACACAAGAAGGGAAAAGGAAATGTTATTGCTGATGCATTGTCTCGTCGCTATACTATGCTTTCACAACTTGACTTCAAAATATTTGGTTTGGAGACCATCAAAGATCAATATGTGCATGATGCTGATTTTAAAGATGTAATGCAGAATTGTATACAAGGAAGAATGTGGAACAAGTTTGTCGTTAACGATGGATTTGTTTTTCGTGCTAACAAGCTATGCATTCCAGCTAGCTCCGTTCGTCTTTTGTTGTTGCAGGAGGCGCATGGAGGAGGATTAATGGGACACTTTGGCGTGAAGAAGACGGAGGACGTACTTGCTACACATTTCTTTTGGCCAAAGATGAGACGGGATGTTGAGCGTTTTATTGCTCGATGCACTACATGTCAAAAAGCTAAGTCACGACTCAATCCTCATGGTTTATATATGCCTTTGCCTGTACCTAGTGTTCCTTGGGAGGATATATCTATGGACTTTGTTTTAGGTTTACCTCGAACAAAGAAGGGGAGGGATAGCATATTTGTTGTCGTGGATAGATTCTCGAAAATGGCACACTTCATACCATGTCATAAAAGCGATGATGCTGTTAATGTTGCTGATTTGTTCTTTC
>NW_021207536.1:0-2314 GCF_002162155.2 Triticum dicoccoides
AAAGCTAAACACTTCTCCCATGACAAGAAATATCAATCTAGTAGGCCAAACCAAACTGATAAGTCGAAGAGACTTGCAAAGATAACTCAATCATACATAAAAGAATTCAGAGAAGATTCCAATATTATTCATAGATAAACTTGATCATAAACCCACAATTCATCGGATCTCGACAAACACACCGCAAAAAGAGATTACATCAAATAGATCTCCACAAGAGAGGGGGAGAACATTGTATTGAGATCCAAAAAGAGAGAAGAAGCCTTCTAGCTAATAACTATGGACCCGCAGGTCCGTGGTAAACTACTCTCAACTCATTGGAGAGGCTATGGTGTTGATGTAGAAGGCTCCAAGATGGGATCTCGCAGATACAGAAGGTTACGGCGGTGGAAATTGTGTTTCATGGTGCTCCTGGATATTTTCAGGGTCTGTGGATATATATAGGAGGAAGAAGTACGTCGGTGGACGCCCGATTGACCCACGAGACAGGGGGTGCACCCTACAGGGGGGGCTCCTATCTCGTGGGGTCCTCGGAGCTTTCTTAACTTGCACTCCAGGCTCTCCGGATCAGATTTGTTCCAAAAATAACGCTCCCGAAGGTTTCAATCCGTTTGGACTCCGTTTGATATTCCTTTTCTTCGAAATACTGAAATAGGCAAAAAAAAACAACAATATGGGCTGGGCCTCCGGTTAGTAGGTTAGTCCCAAAAATGATATAGATATGTAGAATAAAGCCCATAAACATCCAAAAGGGGTAATATAATAGCATGGAACAATAAAAAATTATAGATACGTTGGAGACGTATCAAGCATCCCCAAGCTTAATTCCTGCTCGTCATCGAGTAGGTAAATGATAAAAAGAGAATTTTTGATGTGGAATGCTACCTAGCATAATTCATAATGTAATTTTCTTCATTGTGGCATTAATGTTCAGATCCAAATGAATACAAAATAAAAGTTCATAATGACATAAGAAATAGTAATACTTCAAGCATACTAATCAAGGTAATCATGTCTTCTCAGAGTAACATGACTAAAGAAAGTTATCCCTACAAAATCATATAGTCTGGTTGTTGCTCTATCTTCATCACACAAAGTATTTAATCATGCACAACCCCGATGACAAGCCAAGAAATTGTTTCATACTTTAATAATCTCAAATTCTTTCAACTTTCACGCAATACATGAGCGTGAGCCATGGACATAGCACTATATGTGGAATAGAATGGTGGTTGTGGAGAAGAAAAAAAGGAGAAGATAGTCTCACATCAACTAGGCGTATCAACGGACTATGGAGATGCCCATTAATAGATGTCAATGTGAGTGAGTAGGAATTGCCATGCAACGGATGCACTAGAGCTATAAATATATGAAAGCTCAACAAAAGAAACTAAGTGGGTGTGCATCCAACTCGCTTGCTCACGAAGACCTAGGGCACTTTTGAGGAAGCCCATCATTGGAATATACAAGCAAAGTTCTATAATGAAAAATTCCCACTAGTATATGAAAGTGACAACATATGAGACTCTCTATCATGAAGATCATGGTGCTATTTGAAGCACAAGTGTGGAAAAAGAGATAGTAGCATTGTCCCTTCTCTCTTTTTCTCTCATTTTATTTTTTTTCTTTTTTTTTTCTCTTTTTTTTCTTTGGCCTTATTCTTTTTTTTGCCTTTCTATTTGAAGCACAAGTCCGAAGTCTCATCCCGACTTGTGGGGGAATCATAGCCTTCATCATCCTTTCCTCACGAGGACAATGCTCTAAAAATGAAGATCATCACACTTTTATGGATTTACAACTCAAAGCTAGAACAAGATATGACTCTATATGAATGCTTCCGGCGGTGTACCTGGATATGCAATGAATCAAGAGCGACATGTATGAAAATTATGAAGGTGGCCTTTCCACAAATACGATGTCAACTACATGATCATGCAAAGAGCAATATGACAAAAGCAATGTGTGTCAGAACAGAACGGTGGAAAGTTGCATGGCAATATATCTCGGAATGGCTATGGAAATGCCATAATAGATAGGTATGGTGGTTGTTTTGAGGAAGATAAATAAAGGGTTTATGGTACCGGCGAAAATTGCGCGGCACAAGAGAGGCTAGCAATGGTGGAAGGGTGAAAGGGTGCGTATAATCCATGGACTCAACATTAGTCAAAAGAACTCATATACTTATTGCAAAAATTTAGAAGTCATCAAAAATCAAAGCACTACGCGCAAGCTCCTAGGGGGATAGATTGGTAGGAAAAGACCATCGCTCGTCCCCGACCGCCACTCATAAGGAAGACAATCAATAAATAAAATT
>NW_021207537.1:0-929 GCF_002162155.2 Triticum dicoccoides
GCTACCATCAACCAACCGCGCGGCTCGCCCCCTGTCTCGGTCGTGCCAAGTTCCCTGCTCCGCCTCCACACGCCGCCCGCACACGCTACCAACAGCCAGCAGCTCGAGCTGCCTCCATGCATCTCCGGTGACCTCCCGAGGCAGGGCCTTGACGAGTCCCTCGATGCCCTCCAGATGTGTCAATGCCTTTGTTTGAACCATGTACAACTACACGGTGATGCGCCAAGTACCCCCTCGGATCGTCAAGTTCGACTACATGGAACCGACGAGTACCTCTACGATGACCCTGGATGTCTACGAGATGTGTATCACTACCGCCGGTGTGATTTTTGTCAAGTCCGACTACGACGTGCACGACTACATTCGATGTGGATTTCGTCAAGTACTCCTTCGGATCGCCAAATTCATCTACGAAAACATGTACCATCTACCGTCGCCCGAAGACCCATGTACCACTACCGACGCCGTGCACGACTACTTCCCACGACAACAATTGAACAACTACTTCCACTACGCCCGAATACCGTGGATGCGACAAGTTCCTCTCCGGACATGTACGACTACCGTTGCCAAGATCGCGAGTACCTCTACCGTCGCCGTGAACAACTACTTCCCTCGACGACTCGAACCGCTCCAAAAACGCACGCTTCAAAGGTATAACCGCCGAGAACGACCGCCGTGGACCGAATGCATGTGTTGAATGAGATGCTCGAGTTTTGCACCGTGATCGAATCGTCCTTGCGATGCCCCTCTTTTGCCGTGCCACCGTCCCGTGGGAACCCGGAAGCCGGGATCACCCCACCATCTTGCATGACACGCTCACGCCTCCTTTTGCACCGGTATCTCTGTGAGCTACCGGAACCGATATGTTGCCGTGGCATCATTTTCGGATATGTTGCCGTGGCACCATTTTTGTTTCGCCGCCGTGG
>NW_021207538.1:0-1700 GCF_002162155.2 Triticum dicoccoides
GGGGGGGGCACACCCCGGAGACGCGTGCTGGGCGTTTGCAACCGCCTCAACACTTCTAGATTTGTGAGAGGCCGCCTACGCAAGATTTGACGGTATGCTAGCCCCCGGAGGCCGCCGGCCACAGTCGTAGACGTGCGAAGAGCAATCCGCGTAGAGGGAAGTGTTCAAATACTTCTCCATCACAAAAAATTATGAAAAATTACCATCAGTCCTATAGCACATGTGCCCACGTTGTGTAAAAAACTCATGATTTTATCGCGCTCCAAGTATTTAATAATATTCACGCTGCATCGTTACCGCAAAACGTCTACTACCGTTTCATTGCCGTCCGTGAGGGGGGGCCACAACCCGGAGACGCGTGCCGCCTCTTCGGACATGCCACAACACCACCCCGCATGTATGAGGGCCCGGTACGACGCTCCGGTGGCATTGCTACCCCCCAGGGCCCCCGTCCCGGCTAACCCTGTAGCGTTTGACCACGGGATCTAGCCCTTTGACTTTGCACGGACGGGCTTTGCCCAGTGGACCTCTCCACCCGGTTGTGTTAGGTCGGCCCAGAGGAACACTTTGGAGCAACATCCGGGCCAAACCCACAGCTACATCCACTCCGTGTAGACCCGACGCGTCCGTTTCCCCCCTCCAGGTGCCGGCGGCGGCGGCGTCTGTGAGGGGGGGGCACACCCCGGAGACGCGTGCTGGGCGTTTGCAACCGCCTCAACACTTCCAGATTTGTGAGAGGCCGCCTACGCAAGATTTGACGGTATGCTAGCCCCCGGAGGCCGCCGGCCACAGTCGTAGACGTGCGAAGAGCAATCCGCGTAGAGGGAAGTGTTCAGATACTTCTCCATCACAAAAAATTATGAAAAATTACCATCAGTCCTATAGCACATGTGCCCACGTTGTGTAAAGAACTGATGATTTTATCGCGCTCCAAGTATTTAATAATATTCATGCTGCATCGTTACCGCAGAACGTCTACTACCGTTTCATTGCCGTCCGTGAGGGGGGCCACAACCCGGAGACGCGTGCCGCCTCTTCGGACACGCCACAACACCACCCCGCATGTATGAGGGCCCGGTACGACGCTCCGGTGGCATTGCTACCCCACAGGGCCCCCGTCCCGGCTAACCCTGTAGCGTTTGACCACGGGATCTAGCCCTTTGACTTTGCACGGACGGGCTTTGACCAGTGGACCTCTCCACCCAGTTGTGTTAGGTCGGCCCAGAGGAAAACTTTGGAGCAACATCCGGGCCAAATCCACAGCTACATCCACTCCGTGTAGACCCGACGCGTCCGTTTCCCCCCTCCAGGTGCCGGCGGCGGCGGCGTCCGTGAGGGGGGGGGGGCACACCCCGGAGACGCGTGCTGGGCGTTTGCAACCGCCTCAACACTTCTAGATTTGTGAGAGGCCGCCTACGCAAGATTTGACGGTATGCTAGCCCCCGGAGGCCGCCGGCCACAGTCGTAGACGTGCGAAGAGCAATCCGCGTAGAGGGAAGTGTTCAGATACTTCTCCATCACAAAAAATTATGAAAAATTACCATCAGTCCTATAGCACATGTGCCCACGTTGTGTAAAAAACTCATGATTTTATCGCGCTCCAAGTATTTAATAATATTCACGCTGCATCGTTACCGCAGAACGTCTACTACCGTTTCATTGCCGTCTGTGAGGGGGGGCCACAACCCGGAGACGCGTGC
>NW_021207539.1:0-1295 GCF_002162155.2 Triticum dicoccoides
CTACTGTTAGTCAACCCCCCCTGACACTGACAGTGGGCCCCAGCGCCACTAATCCCTAATTAGGATTAATTTAATCCTGTTTAACCCCCCTGTCACTGACGTGTGGGCCCCACACGTCAGGTTTGACCTCAGCCAGCCGCAGTTGACCACTGACGTCATGCTGACGTCATGCTGGCGCAATAATTATATTTCTGGATTTAATTTAAATCAGGAAATTCCAGAATATTATTTAAACTTCAAAAATTCATAACTTTTATTCTGTAACTCCAAATTGGACAAATTATATATGAAAAATGATCAGAAAAATCCAATCTACCCATCTGTACTATTTTCATGCATGATCAAACAAGTTAAATTGATGTTTTAAGCAGAACAAGGAAAAGCACTTTTAAAAGGCCATGTTTGAATTTGAAATTTGAATCTTTGATTCAAATTTGTTCAAACCCTTCTGGTTCTAGTTGCATTAGCCCAACACACTCATATTGCCATGTTTCATGCATGTATCATATTGTTGCACATTGTTTGGTGATGCTTGTGTATCGATGTCCTTTGCGACAGGTTCTGTCCCCGAGGAGTACCGTGATTACCCTAACGAAGAACCATATCAGTGCATCGAACCATCAGGCAAGCAACCAACCATTTGATCATATCGATACAATCCCATGTTCTCGCTCCTGCTCTCTTTTACTGCATTAAGACAACGCGATTCAAACTGCTGTGTGCTACGGTAGTTGAACCCATTTCCTCTGCATGACCTGTCATTGCCACAGTAACTAGATGAAACCCACTAGCATGTGTAGGAGTTGCTTGAGCCATATGTATGTGTTGTTCCTACCTTGCTATGCCTGCTATGCTTAGAGTCGTGTCAGGTCTGGTTCATCTGGGTGATGGACTGGAGTGAAATGATTATGTCGGTAATGGGAGTGGTGTGGTGAACACGATTTGGTAAAGGTATCGATGAAAGGCCATGTAGGAGTACATGGTGGGTTGTTTCATTGAAGCCGACCTTAAGCACTGAGATCTGTATGTGTGATTTAAGAATCAGCTACTACCATGCACTGGGCCCGAAACCAATGGACCCTCTCGGCTTCTTATTCACCCTAGTTCTCCGTCCAGGAGTTGCAAGTAGTTTCTGGTGTTTGTAGCCTACTGGAGGCCGTGGACAGCGCTGACCGTAGGGGTGGGCTGTGATGCGGTAGGTACGTGGCACGGTGTACCGAATACCCGTTAGGTATCTCGGGAACCCTGTTCACATCGTTCGGGGCCGTATGGGAAACCTCGGCCGGACTCCCTGC
>NW_021207540.1:0-986 GCF_002162155.2 Triticum dicoccoides
GCCAGTGATCTTCTCCATGGCCTCTTCAAAATTGTTCAGCACATCTTGCACCTGTTCAGTCATCATTTGCTGAAACTTATCATGAAGCTCCTTGTTCGATAAATTCTCCCAGTCAATCTCGTCGGCTTCTGATCCTGGCATGGTTAGCAGCAATAGAAACACACAAGAATATGATCCTACAGACTACGAACAAGTGGTGGTGGTGGGTGTCACAAATCCGTCAAGCAAATCTCAAATTCTTACCAGTTCTTACCCAGCAGCAGGCGGTGATCGGCAACCGTTGTAGTCAAAAACTCTCAAAGCTTGGATAGAGCGATTACCAGGGAGAGTCAAACGCACGACGTAGATGTATGTGGAGCTGGGAAGGCTTATAATATGGTAGCAAAAAGGGTCAGCAATAATCAATTCAGAGATGCAAAGTTGAATAAACGCTCAACGACGGTACTGTGCTGGTCCTAGGCTAGACTGTGCTAGACACGCGAGCCTAGAACACTAACAAAATCACGGCGCGGCACGTAAACAAGGGAAAAGCACACTCTGAATTTTTTTTTCCGAAACCTACTCCGGCAAGGAAACACGAATCGGAATCTAGATGGATCCCGAAAACAAACCTAATAAGCAAAGAACTCGGATTGGTGGTGGATATATGGTGGTGGTATATGGCAGCGGTGGTGGTAGCGGTGGTAGTATATGGATATGGATCGGTGGTGGTATATGGACACGGATTGGTGGTGGTATATGGATACGGATTCGGTGCGGCGGCGGCGTGACAACTTATGACCAGAACTCGAAACTCTAAAAGACTAGACTCTAAGACCAGCAACTAGACACGACGATGCAACCGCAAATTCAACAAAGCAAAACCCTAAAAAGATTATGCAAGGCTCAGATTGGTTCGGATATGATGAACTAACCCTAATTTTTTTTGTGGCTTTGTCGTGGACTATAGGTATGAAGAACAGACTCGATCTAAACTACGAAAAACT
>NW_021207541.1:0-1551 GCF_002162155.2 Triticum dicoccoides
CTGGTGGTCGCACATAGGTGCCCTGGAAATTGTCGAGGAATGCGGCTTCCAGGTCCTCCCAGCAACCAATTGACTCTGCTGGCAGGCTATTAAGCCAATGCCGAGCTGGTCCTTTAAGCTTGAGTGGGAGGTATTTGATGGCGTGTAGATCATCACCGCAGGCCATGTGGATATGAAGGAGATAATCCTCGATCCATACCGCAGGATCTGTTGTGCCATCATATGATTCGATGTTTACTGGTTTAAAGCCCTTGGGGATTTGATGATCCATTACTTCATCTGTGAAGCATAGTGGGTGTGTGGCGCCTCTGTACTGGGCTATATCATGACGTAGCTCAAATGAGCTTTGTCTGCTGTGTTCGGCCTGGCCGGATTTGCCATATCCGGCATGACGGTTATCGTCACGTGTCATGGGGCGCCCACGTGATCCGTAGATCGATCTTGCTTGCCTTGCCTTGTCCTCCAATATATCTCGCAGGTTTGGCGCATTTCCTCGTGCCTTGGTAATTTTTGAGCGATGCTGGGGTGCGGCTTGAGTGGATGGCCAAGAGGCCTCTCTGTCGCGGCCACGAGGTGGCCCGTCGGCCGCGTCGTGCGCTGGTGATGTAGGTTTAGGTGCTTCCTCCTCTAATTGGGGTAGTAGCCTGCGCTTTGGGTAGCTCTTGGAGGGGCGTTCGAGTTCATACTCTTCGGCCGCAAGGACTTCAGTCCATTTGTCGGCTAGAAAGTCTTGGTCTGCTCTAAGTTGTTGCTGTTTTTTCTTGAGGCTGCTCACTGTGGCCATAAGGCTGTGTTTTAATCGCTCTTGTTCGACGGGATCCTCAGGCACGACAAATTCATCGTCGTCGAGGCTTGCCTCGTCTTCGGAGGGAGGCATGTAATTATCGTCCTCTACCTCTCTGTCTGCCGCTCTCTCATGAGGGCTGGCTTCTCCATCCTCATGTGCTAAATCCTGCTGGAGGGGGTTGTCTTCGGCACTGTCCGGGGTGTTATTATCTCCTGTGCCGGAATCGCTGTTTTTGCTTTGGCGGGATTTAGAGCGGCGCCGCTGATGCTGGCGCTTAGGCTGCTTCTTGGAGGTGTCATCCTCCGTTGTTCCATCGCCATTCCCTTCTTTTGGGATGTCCACCATGTATATGTCGTATGCCGACGTGGCCTCCCAGTAACCTATAGGCGCTGGTTCTTGGTCGTCTCCTGCATCGGCGCCCATACCGTCGATGTCTTCGGAGTCGAAGTCGAGCATGTCGGTTAAATCATCGACAGTGGCTACGAAGTGGGTGGTGGGTGGGCATTGAATTTCTTCGTCATCCGCATCCCAACCTTGCTGACCATAGTCCGGCTAGGGCTCTCCTGATAAAGAGAGAGACTTCAGTGAATTCAGAATGTCGCCAAAGGGCGAGTGCTGAAAGATGTCCGCGGCGGCGAACTCCATGATCGGCGCCCAATCGGATTCGATCAGCAGGGGCGCGGAGGGTTCGGAGTCCGGAGAGGAGTCCGGCACCTTGGAGTCACGAGCTTCGCAAAGGACAAGGCTGGTGTTTGGCTCGATCA
>NW_021207542.1:0-629 GCF_002162155.2 Triticum dicoccoides
GACTAAAGGGGGGCATTGGTCACGGTTCGTGGCACCAACCGTGACCAATGCCCCCTTTAGTCCCGGTTGGTGCCACCAACCGGGACCAAAGGCCTTATGTTGCTGCGGCGTTGAAAGTTTAGTCCCACCTCGCTAGTTGAGAGGGGCGCGCAGTGTTTTATAAGCCCCACTGGCGCACCCCTCTCGAGCTTCTCTCCATTGCAGGCTTACGGGCCTAATTGTCACTACTATGCCTGTGGGCCTACTGCGGGCCTGAATCCTGGCCCTTGGATGGGTTTCTAGTCGTATTCAGGCCGTGGGGGCCCAGTAGGTGTTTTTTTTTGTTTTTTTGTTGCTTTATTTTATTTTCTTTTGTTTTTTGCTTTATTTTTTAATTCTTTATGCTTTTAGTTTTAGAAAAATTATAAACATTTTGTTAATGCCATTAGTTTTCAAATTTGAAAACACTTTTTTTTGTTTTTTTTGTTTTCTTTATTGCTTTATTTATTTTATTTTGTTTCTACTTACAACAAAATATTTTGTTGCTATTTTTTCCAGATTTTTTGTTTTGTTTTCTGCATTATTTATTTTCTTTTGTTTTTTGCTTTATTTTTTTATTCTTTTTGGTTTTAGTTTTAGAAAAATTATAA
>NW_021207543.1:0-2064 GCF_002162155.2 Triticum dicoccoides
ACATTTATTGGATTGTGTGAACTATAGTAGAACTTGCATGAACAATTTCAAATGTCATGAATTGTTTTGGAATATCATGCAAAATATTTCAATTTGGTGAAATATTTTGAATATCGCAAACTTTAGTATGAATTTTGCTGAAATATATTTTTGAATTCGGTGATCTTTGTTTGAATTTGAAGAACCATATTTGAGTTTTTTGTGATTTTTTTTGAATTTGGTGAGCAATATTTGAATAACGCTAACAATTAAGTCTTCCTTTACAAATTTAAATGATGTTTTTTACACAACTCCATTGTTTAATTTCTTCAATTTTTTCATATTTTTTCTTGTTAAGGATGATTTATAGGCGCTACGACAAATTTTCATATATGAGAGCGCAAATTATAACACCAACCAAACTCAATTATCCATAGTAAAGTCATTCTTACAAAAAATGTTACTTGTGTCCGGCTATCGATCGGCTAATCTCTAAAAATGTTAGTTGTGTCCGGCTAGCAAGAAAAAGGTGTACGTGTCTCACTATGGTGCATTTATCATGGCATCCAGAGGTCATAGGTAATGAACGCATTGACATCAATGCCAAGCCAGTCGCTAGACATTGTCCAAGGCATAAAACCTTGCTAGCTAATCTAGAAGAACGCTCCTGCCAATCATTTTCTTTCCAATTGTAACAGAAAAGAATTGAAACCATCCATTGCTGCCTAACTGTGGGCTGACGTCAGGATTTCTCGATCCCACTGTCATCATCAGCATCATAATCGAGTCCACGGGGCATATTCTTTGGTGCAGGTCATGGATGCATCGTGTGCATATAATGATGAGATGAGATCAGCGACGATGTTCGGGCAGCGAGTCGACACTTTTTAAAAGTTGTGTCTTTGTTCTGCTCCTATTGTTCTACTAATCCATATCCTCTCACGTGATAGTTATCTCCTATGTCCCAGCATATAAGAGTGGAATCAACATAATATTCACATGCTAATGATCTTGCTTACATGAGTGATGAAGAAGAATATACGATGGGTGATGATTGTTGAGCCAAGCGGTCAGCATGGATGATATGTTTGTATTCCACCATGTGGTGATGGTTTGTAGGACAGAATAATAATTTATTCAGACAAAAATACCTAAATTAATCATGTGTAATTATTACTATTAGTGTACTTAATTAATTGGACATATGTATTTTTTTGTTGCATACCGCTTTCTCGAACAACATTGTTTCCCCAAGCTACAAGAGTTTGAGATATGCGACTGTCTAGAATTCTTACCAGTGATTCCAATCTCCTGGATCAAAAGACCATGTTCTGTCACGATAGAAAATGTAAAGCTGCTAGAGTCTATGCACTCAAAATGGTGCAGTAGAATTTTTTTATTATGGGAAAAGGTGATCTGCATAGCTTAGATCAAGTGGTAATTTTCGACAAAGGAACATGTCTTGACAAGTTGAAAATAATGAATTGCCCACCTCTGGCGTTGAAGCACCTTCTGGTGCTAACCTCTTTGAAAACATTGACTATAGAATTTTTAGTTGGTTTGGTTGGAGCTGTAGGAGCTTAGGGTGATTTGGAATGGCAGCTACCTATTAAGTATATGAAGGTCGGTAGCTTACATGGTAATAGTGAGAAGGAGTTGACAGAGCTCATTCCCCACCTCCCAAGGCTCTCCAAGTTGGAAATAATGGAATGTAAAAACATAAAATAGTTGGTAGAATGTCAGGGCTTGCAGACTCTCCTTACCACCGGTGGCCAGCTCAACAAATTGAAAGGCATTCACACCCCTAGGCTCTTTGCTGGTTGGGATCACAACCCCAGATGGGCTTTGGAGGATATTGAAGTAGAAGACCAGCAAACACAACTTGTCTAATCCACATTACGAGATTTCTGCACGGAGGAGGTCGCATGAATTTTTGCTGCACCCATCTGCAGATTCCTCTTTTCCTCCCTCACCAAGATGGAACTTCAGGGGATATCGTCCAAAGGGATGGAGTGCTTTAGCAAGGAGAAAGAGTATGGCATGTAGCTCCTCTCTTCCCTCCATGAACTAAAGTTTTGGTGTTTC
>NW_021207544.1:0-1482 GCF_002162155.2 Triticum dicoccoides
GGAGAGGGGGAGGGAGAGGGAGAGGGAGAGGGGGAGGGAGAGGGGGAGGGAGACGGAGAGAGGGAGAGGGAGAGGGAGAGGGGGAGGGAGAGGGAGAGGGAGATGGCCTTGCCGCCATCTTAACCTCTGCCCCTGTTTTGTTAATTGACCAGGCATGGCTGCACATCAGCTGTGCTTGCCTTCTTGCCGTCCTCATTGCTGCCATCCATGCCTTGTGTGTCTGTCTTGTTCAGATGTATGGCTACTAGCTCGCTTCTTGCTATGTACCATGGCGGCCTTAATTAGATGTTATCTCAGATGCTTTCTTAGACCCGTATTCAAGGTGAAGTTATTCCTTTTCTGTAAACAGTCTGTGCGACTCATATATTATGAACTGTTTTTAATATATGATGAACATTTTAAAAATAGATGGTGAAATGTTTTTAAACATATGATGAATATTTTTATATAAGGTGAATATTTTTAAAATACATTTAGCATATTTTTAGATGCATTTAAATTTTTTGAATACACACACAACATTTTCGATAAAAAATTAAGTAGGGTCTTATATCGTTTCAGAAACACCAACAAAGTCCAACAACTTTATAATGTTTTAGAAAAAGAAAGACGTCAAGCAAATATGTGCTTTGATGCGAAGCAAATTTCAGAGAGAGAGAGAGGGAGGGAGAGGGAGAGAGGGAGAGGGAGAGGGGGAGGGAGAGGGAGAGGGAGATAGCCTTGCCGCCATCTTAACCTCTGCCCCTGTTTTGTTAATTGACCAGGCATGGCTGCACATCAGTTGTGCTTGCCTTCTTGCCGTCCTCATTGCTGCCATCCATGCCTTGTGTGTCTGTCTTGTTCGGATGTATGACTGGTAGCTCGCTTCTTACTACGTACCATGGCGGCCTTAATTAGATGTTATCTCAGATGCTTTCTTAGACCCGTATTCAAGGTGATGTCATTCCTTTTCTGTAAACAGTTTGTGCGACTCATGTTTTATGAACTCTTTTTAATATTGTATGAACATTTTAAAAATAGATGGTGAAATGTTTTTAACATACGATGAACATTTTTATATACGGTGAGTATTTTTAAAATACATTTAACATCTTTTTAGATGCATTGAAATTTTGTGAATACACACTCAACATTTTCTATAAAAAATTAAGTAGGGTCTTATATCGTTTCAGAAACACCAACAAAGTCCAACAACTTTATAATGTTTTAGAAAAAGAAAGACGTCAAGCAAATATGTGCTTTGATGCGAAGCAAATTTCAGAGAGAGAGAGAGAGGGAGGGAGAGGGAGAGAGGGAGAGGGAGAGTGGGAGCGGGAGAGGGGGAGGGAGAGGGAGAGGGAGATGGCCTTGCCGCCATCTTAACCTCTGCCCCTGTTTTGTTAATTGACCAGGCATGGCTGCACATCAGCTGCGCTTGCCTTCTTGCCGTCCTCATTGCTGCCATCCATGCCTTGTGTGTCTGTCTTGTTCGGATGTATGGCT
>NW_021207545.1:0-637 GCF_002162155.2 Triticum dicoccoides
ACTCTTCCTAGCTCAAACTGACAGGATGGGCACGAAATTTTTTCGACCAATTTTTTTTTTTTTCGACTGCCCGGACCCAAAAACTGGAAACGGGTCAAAAAAAACTTCCTATAATGGCACCTGTCTCAAAACACTCAGAAACACCTAAAAATAGGATAGCCAGAAATTTTTTCGAAAAATGCGTTTTCGAATTTTTTTTTCTTTTTCCGAAACCTACTCCGGCAAGGAAACACGAATCGGAAACTAGATGGATCTCGAAAACAACCCTAATAAGCAAGGAACTCGGATTGGTGGTGGATATATGGTGGTGGTATATGGCAGCGGTGGTGGTAGCGGTGGTAGTATATGGATATGGATCGGTGGTGGTATATGGACACGGATTGGTGGTGGTATATGGATACGGATTCGGAGCGGTGGTGATAGATGGCAGGGGCGATGATGATGGTGCGGCGGCGGCGTGACAACTTATGACCAGAACTCGAAACTCTAAAAGACTAGACTCTAAGACCAGCAACTAGACACGACGATGCAACCGCAAATTCAACAAAGCAAAACCCTAAAAAGATTATGCAAAGGCTCAGATTGGTTCGGATATGATGAACTAACCCTAATTTTTTTTGTGGCTTTTTCGTGGACT
>NW_021207546.1:0-940 GCF_002162155.2 Triticum dicoccoides
CCCGGTACAATACCGATAACCCCGAAACTTGTCCCGATGCCCGAAACAGGACTTCCCATATATAAATCTTTACCTCCGGACCATTCCGGAACTCCTCGTGACGTCCGGGATCTCATCCGGGACTCCGAACAACATTCGGGTTACTGCATATACATATCCCTACAACCCTAGCGTAACCGAACCTTAAGTGTGTAGACCCTACGGGTTCGGGAGACAAGCAGACATGACCGAGACGACTCTCCGGTCAATAACCAACAGCGGGATCTGGATACCCATGTTGGCTCCCACATGCTCCACGATGATCTCATCGGATGAACCACGATGTCGAGGATTCTATCAACCCCGTACGCTATTCCCTTTGTCAATCGATATGTTACTTGCCCGAGATTCGATCGTCGGTATCCCAATACCTCATTCAATCTCGTTACCGGCAAGTCACTTTACTCGTACCGTAATGCATGATCCCGGGACTAGACACTTGGTCACTTTGAGCTCATTATGATGATGCATTACCGAGTGGGCCCAGTGATACCTCTCCGTCATACGGAGTGACAAATCCCAGTCTTGATCCATGTCACCCAACAGACACTTTCGGAGATACCCGTAGTCTACCTTTATAGTCACCCAGTTACGTTGTGATGTTTGGCATACCCAAAGCACTCCTACGGTATCCGGGAGTTACACGATCTCATGGTCTAAGGAAAAGATACTTGACATTGGAAAACTCTAGCAAACGAACTATACGATCTTGTGCTATGTTTAGGATTGGGTCTTGTCCATCACATCATTCTCCTAATGATGTGATCTCGTTATCAATGACATCCAGTGTCCATAGTCAGGAAACCATGACTATCTGTTGATCAACGAGCTAGTCAACTAGAGGCTCACTAGGGACATGTTGGTGTCTGTTATTCACACATGTATTACGATTTCCGGATAA
>NW_021207547.1:0-1280 GCF_002162155.2 Triticum dicoccoides
GAGGAAGAGCCTCCACCTCCATCAGACAACGAAGATGATATGATTGATAGTGATGATGAGACGAACCGAGAAAGAGGTTACAACAGAGATGATTCATATGGTTTCTAGCAGATGTACGTTACAAGTCTTTTTTTCTATAGTTTAGGAATATGCCTTTTTATGCATTTTTATTAATGTGTTTATTATCATGCCTTTTCCTTCATTTCATTATTTTACTAATTTCTTATTCTCTTTTCAATGCAGGTTCGTGGAACATGGGCAAGGGGAAGGCCGACGGCGTGGGTTTCCTACGCAAGGTCGTCGGCCTGCCTAGTCGGAGTGGTCGAGCACGTAATCCTCCCCCGGCTACTTGATGATGACTCCTCACAGGGAGGTCGAGGGAGAGGTGCCCCTAGAGGAGGAGGGGGCGGGGGGAGAGCCCCTAGAGGGCGAGGTGGTGGGAGAGCCACTACAGGGGGTCGCGGCCAGAAAGAGCGCACCCTCACCGACTTAGGGGTGTTTTCTTCGAGGCCCTCCTCTAGTGAGGTACCCTCCTCTGGAGAGGAGGAGGAGGAGGACGAGGCAGGCGAGGAGGAGGAGGAGGTTCGGGATGGGGCCGAGGAGGAGGTGGAGGAGGAGGACGAGGAGGAGGATGATGAGGAGGAGGTTGGGGAGGGGGAGGCAGGCGAGGAGGAGGGTGGTGGCGGGGATGATGGTGGTGGGCGGGAGGGGGTTGACAACAAGGGGTGGCTGCGTGGTAACGCAAAGCTACCAAAGCAGGTTCCTGCTACTGAGGAGCAGAAGTGGCTCATTGAGCCCACAGGGAAAGAGTAAGTGCCACTTTATAATAATTTCATTATTTTGCTTGTCACATGCTCATTCCGGTTGTTATTTATTTTGCTTGTCACATGCTAATAGTTCATTCTTTTGCAGCAACTGGATATATTCTAAAGGGGTCCGTATTCCCAACGGCCTCATCACCGTCTTGCTGAAGTTACACTTGCCGGGGTTGTACTATCCGGATCCAGTCAGGCACCCGGACCATCGGGTCTTGGCCACGAGCTGGGAGCACTGGGAAGCGGCCCTCCACGCGGACCATGGGACCCATGCCAAGGCCGTGATCACCACTTTCTGGGTGAGTTCTCTTCAGAAGCACAAGTCCATTCTAGTTTCATGAATGATTTAACTCATGGCTTCTTCCATTCTTGTTTCATGCAGGATTGTAGAAATTCTATCGAGTTCTTCCAGAGCATAGGGCCAGAGCGGACCAGATCGTGCTACACCAATGCAAGAAGAAGGCC
>NW_021207548.1:0-2305 GCF_002162155.2 Triticum dicoccoides
CTCGCAACTCGACCTACCCATCCAGCCATTGCCGCCGCCGCCCGCGCCACCCCATTTCTTCCGACGACCGTTCCGGCGCTTCCCCGGTCTCTCCCCACGCGGCCGCGGCTTCCTCCGTCTCCCTCTAGTCAGCGTCGGCCGTCGCGCGCGGCACTCCTCCGACGAACAGCGCCCGACCGCCCACTGCCGCTTGGCGCCCGCAAGGTGTTCGACAAAACGCCCGCAAGGTATGTATTGCTTCCAACTTCATATTTTTACACGAAATTTGGTGCATGTTGTTTGTAGTTTTTTATAGCCTAGTTTTGAGCATTGTAGATGAGTTCGTCATATGATTCTTTTGAAGAAGAATTTGATATGGAAGAGGAGGAGGATCTTGCAATGAAACTAGCTATGCACATCAATAAAAAACCAAAGCATGGTGATTCGGTTATGGGTCGGAAGAAAATTTGGAGGGATAGGATCGATGCCCACAACAGATTGATGAGGCACTATTTTGTGGAGAATCCCACATACCTCGAGTCGTACTTTCGTCGCCGGTTTAGGATGAACACCGAGTTGTTCAGGCGCATTGCAAAGAAACTAGCGAGCTATGATCATTTTTTTAGCAGAGAAGGAATGCCGCCGGAGAGCTCGGGCATAGCACCTTTCAGAAGGTGACAGCCGCTTTGCGTATGTTGGCATACGGTATCCCCGTTGATCTAGTTGATGATCACTTGGCCATGGGTGAGAGCCAAGCCGTCATGTGTGTCAAGCGCTTCGCAGTCGGAATTGTGCAAGTGTTTGGCCTGGAGTACTTGAGATCTCGCAATGCTGAAGACGTTGCAAGGCTATTGGAGATGAACAAAGCTTGCGGGTTCCCAGGTATGCTTGGCTCAATAGATTGCATGCACTGGAGTTGGAAGAATTGTCCAAAGACATGGCATGGACAATTCCACGGACAAAAAAGGGTTCCACTATAATCCTTGATGCGGTGGCCGATCAAGATACTTGCATTTGGCATGCTTTTTTTGGAATGCCTGGATCTTTGAATGACATCAACGTTGTCAACCGGTCACCACTGATGAGTAAGATTGCAAATGGTGAACTGTCACTGGTGCAGTTTGTAGCTAATGGTCGTACATACAACTATGCCTACCATCTTGCGTATGGCATCTACCCAAAGTGGCAAACATTTGTGAAGCCGTTAAAAAAACCGAAAGGTAAGAAAAATCTTGATTTCCACAATGCTCAAGCGGCGGTTAGAAAAGATCTGGAGAGAGCTTTTGAGATTTTGTAAGCCCAAATTGCTATTGTGAGAGGACCGACTAGATTTTGGAATAAAAAAAATGCTTTGGTACATAATGCACGCTTGTGTGATCATGCACAACAATATCATCGAGAATGAGCGTGGCCAAGATGTAGACTACTCTCACTATGAGCTCTCGGGACATTCCGTGCGTGTGCGGCGGAGGGCTGAAAGGGTGGCCTGTTTTGTTGCCTCCTATCATGTCATTTGACGTCCGACAGCGCATAATGATCTTCAGAAGCATCACATTGAGGAGTGGTGGCTTGGAATGACCGCCAAAGAGCATCATGATTCGTGCGTTTGATATTGTATTGTTGAACTATTTGTTGTATTTGATGAAAGATACTATTTGTTTGAGTTGTAATAATAAATTAAATTATTTATTATTGATTTATTTTGTTTGTGCATGATCTTCTTGCTTGTGTTTGGAGCGCATATTTTGTTTGTGCGAGAGCGCGCCTGCTAAAGTTACGCGCGCGCTGAATTTTAGCGTGGTTGCTGGAACCAGCGCTTCAAACCAGGCGATCGACGCGTTGCAAACTGGTTTTAAGCGCGCCGCGTGTTGGGCGGCTGTTGGAGGAGATGCTCTAAGCACTTCGGTTTGCGCGTGACGTCCAAGTTAGTCCCGATCTCGTCCAGCTTGTGCTCACAGAAGCTTTGGTGATGAGGAGTCGTAGGCGCCACGCTTAGTAATAAAGGTGTAAATATATATATATACTCCTACTCCGACCCGTTTCGAACAACTTTGACCCTGAAAGTCTCTTCTACGTTGCACTTGCCCTGACAGCGTGCCGCCTACTCCTCATCACCAAGCCAAGCACCAGGGTTTTGCCCGCCGCCAACGCCGCCACCACCGACCTCTCCTCCTTCCGAGCATCCACGGTCGTCGCCACCGCCACGGTTGGCCCTCCAATGGAGGTGCCGCCGGAGTGGCCGGCGGGCCGGGTCCGGGAGGCTTTCATCGACTTCTTCACGTCCAGGTCGCACACGGCATGGCCGTCGAGCCCCGTGGTGCCCGTC
>NW_021207549.1:0-970 GCF_002162155.2 Triticum dicoccoides
TAATTTAATCAGGAAATTCCAGAATATTATTTAAACTTCAAAAATTCATAACTTTTATTCTGTAACTCCAAATTGGACAAATTATATATGAAAAATGATCAGAAAAATCCAATCTATCCATCTGTACTATTTTCATGCATGATCAAACAAGTTAAATTGATGTTTTAAGCAGAACAAGGAAAAGCACTTTAAAAGGCCATGTTTGAGTTTGAAATTTGAATCTTTGATTCAAATTTGTTCAAACCCTTCTGGTTTTAGTTGCATTAGCCCAACACACTCATATTGCCATGTTTCATGCATGCATCATTTTGTTGCACATTGTTTGGTGATGGTTGTGTATCGATGTCCTTTGCGACAGGTTCTGCCTCCGAGGAGTACCGTGATTACCCTAACGAAGAACCGTATCAGTGCATCGAACCATCAGGCAAGCAACCAACCATTTGATCATACCGATACAATCCCATGTTCCCGCTCCTGCTCTCTTTTACTGCATTAAGACAACGCGTTTCAAACTGCTGTGTGCTACGGTAGTTGAACCCATTTCCTCTGCATGACCTGTCATTGCCACAGTAACTAGATGAAACCCACTAGCATGTGTAGGAGTTGATTGAGCCATATGTATGTGTTGTTCCTACCTTGCTATGCCTGCTATGCTTAGAGTCATGTCAGGTCTGGTTCATCTGGGTGATGGCTAGAGTGAAATGATTATGTCGGAAATGAGAGTGGTGTGGTGAACACGATTTGGTAAAGGTATCGATGAGAGGCCATGTAGGAGTACATGGTGGGTTGTTTCATTGAAGCCGACCTTAAGCACTGAGATCTGTATGTGTGATTTAAGATACAGCTACTACCATGCATTGGGCCCTGAAATATGACCCCGCTCGACTTCTTAATCACCCTAGCTCTCTGTCCAGGAGTTGCAAGTAGTTTCTGGTGTTTGTAGCCTACTGGAGGCCGTGGACAGCGCTGA
>NW_021207550.1:0-1106 GCF_002162155.2 Triticum dicoccoides
TTACTGCCGCGCTACGACCGGCTTGACTCTCCGCCTGCATACTGCCTTCTAATTTGGTGGATGGCATTTGGGCCCACGCGCTGCATGGCCTGCATGTCGGTGAACAAAAGTAGAACGGCATTCAGTAGAGGGAGACGTTTCAATGACCTAGGATGAGCCAGAAGCGGTAGAGTGTCTCCACTGTACTAGTAGTAATTGTTTTTCTGGGTAGCTGTAAAGTGTCTCCACTGTACTAGTAGTAATTGTTTCTCTGGGCCCAAGACAAAATAGCCAATCCACACTAGTAAATAGTAAAATCAATTCAAAAGGCGCTACCCACACCCAGCACACCGCCCCCCCCCCCCAAAAAAACCTGGGTGCTCTTCTTCCTCCTTGCTCCCACCCACCTCACGTCAGCTCGCTCTACTCGTACCCCCAAATTCCTCACCTCACTGCTACAGAAAACCCCAGCTCCCCTTCTTCCTCACTCCTATAGAAACCCCCAGCTCCCCTTCTTCTTCGCTCGCACTACAACTAGGCTCGTCATTGGTTACTCTGCTCAAATCCGTGAGCGCGACACGACGCCCTCGAGGAAAATGGAGTCGGCTGACCCCAGCACCAAGAAGATGAGGCTCCCTCCAATGGCGACGCCTGTTGTAGATCCTGCACCCGGCAGCGCGGGGAGAAGCGGCGACCCCGCCCCCACCGGATCCCAGGAACCCGTAGAATCTTGGGTGGACCGCATCAGCGATCTCCCGGACGCCGTCCTTGGGGAGATCATCTTGCTTCTCCCCACCAAGGATTACTGCCGCACCCAAGTCCTCTCAATTCGGTGGCGCCCTCTATGGCGCGTCGTGCCCCTTAATCTCGACTATCGTCAGCTATCTCTCTTCAATGATTTTGAAATCCCCAGAGCCATCATCTCCTCCCACCAGGGCTCCGTTCAAAGCCTCTGCATCCCGTCATGCTACCTGAGCAAGCATACCATGCCCTGTACGGTGGACGCCTGGCTGAAATCCCCTGAATTCACAGAACTACAACTGCCTGAGTTCTACTATTCCCCTGGAAATCACATACAACATACCGAACGCCATGAACTTGTGCCCTTAGCACGGATGTCCATCTCA
>NW_021207551.1:0-656 GCF_002162155.2 Triticum dicoccoides
CCCTCCGCCACCTCTCGCCAGCGCCGTCCACACCCGTCCCCGACCCCGCGCCCTCCCTGTCCAGCTGCACCAACCGGCGCCGTCCACCCTGCCCTGCTGCGCCCCTCCGCCGACGCCCTGCTACGCCCCGGCCGGCCCCGTCCACCCTTCCCCGGCGGCTGCCCCCCGGCCTCCCTGCTGCCCGCTGCACCGGCGCGGCCAAGGTGAGATTTTTTTTAATTTTTTTTGCATTTTGTTACTGTTTTTTTTTTGCATAGATGGACATGTGATGAATGGATATATGCATGCATGTATAGATTGATGGTGAAGTTTGTGATAGATGGATGCATTGATGGATATTGCTCAATTTTGTGAATTTGGACACTTAGATATTGCTCAAGTTTTTCAATATGTGCATGTAAAGAGATGAGCGAGGGAAGATAATGGAGTATGAACGAGCTCCGTTTGTTTTTTTATAAGAGAGAAAGAATGGGGGAGAGAGGGAATGGAGTAGGAATGGGTTTAGAGTTTTTTTTTACAATTTGACATGTTGTTTCATGTTCATTCATAATGTTGTGCCAATGCTTAATGTGAGGTGATGACCTAAATTTTCATCACTCGGTGGAATTAACAGGATTTGTGGTGTTCCATCTTCATGGAGTGATCATCCACGTTGG
>NW_021207552.1:0-959 GCF_002162155.2 Triticum dicoccoides
TACATGTGAAGCGGAGTACATGGCAGCCTCGGAGGCAGCACATGAAGCAATATGGGTGAAGGAGTTCATCACCGACCTAGGAGTCATACCCAATGCGTCGGGGCCGATCAAGCTCTTCTGTGACAACACTGGAGCTATTGCACTTGCCAAGGAGCCCAGGTTTCACAAGAAGACAAGGCACATCAAGCGTCGCTTCAACTCCATTCGTGAAAATGTTCAAGATGGAGACATAGAGATTTGTAAAGTACATACGGACCTGAATATAGCAGATCCGTTGACTAAACCTCTCCCTAGAGCAAAACATGATCAACACCAGAATTCTATGGGTGTTCGATTCATCACAATGTAACTAGATTATTGACTCTAGTGCAAGTGGGAGACTGTTGGAAATATGCCCTAGAGGCAATAATAAAAGCATTATTATTATATTTCCTTGTTCATGATAATTGTCTTTATTCATGCTATAATTGTGTTATCCGAAAATCGTAATACATGTGTGAATAACAGACACTGACATGTCCCTAGTGAGCCTCTAGTTGACTAGCTCGTTGATCAACAGATAGTCATGGTTTCCTGACTATGGACACTGGATGTCATTGATAACGAGATCACATCATTAGGAGAATGATGTGATGGACAAGACCCAATCCTAAACATAGCACAAGATCGTATAGTTCGTTTGCTAGAGTTTTCCAATGTCAAGTATCTTTTCCTTAGACCATGAGATCGTGTAACTCCCGGATACCGTAGGAGTGCTTTGGGTATGCCAAACGTCACAACGTAACTGGGTGACTATAAAGGTAGACTACGGGTATCTCCGAAAGTGTCTGTTGGGTGACATGGATCAAGACTGGGATTTGTCACTCCGTATGACGGAGAGGTATCACTGGGCCCACTCGGTAATGCATCATCATAATGAGCTCAGAGTGACCAAGTGTCTGGTCACGGGATCATGCATT
>NW_021207553.1:0-1411 GCF_002162155.2 Triticum dicoccoides
GTTGTAGATCAGCTGTACATGTTGGCCAAGACACCATCTTCGACTATAACGACTTTCCAAGGGTACGAGATAAATGGGAATACATTTTACACGATCGCCCAAGATAAAAAGAGCACCAACCAAAACAGTGGTGTCCGCTTTGATGCAGCAACCGAGAATGGGCAAAAGGTCACATATTATGGTTACATAGAGGAGATATGGGAACTTGACTATGGACCCTCCTTTAAGGTCCCTTTGTTCCGGTGCAAATGGTTCAAGCTAACAGGAGGTGGGGTAAAGGTGGACCAGCAATACGGAATGACAATGGTGGATTTCAACAATCTTGGTTACCTTGACGAACCATTCGTCCTAGCGAAAGATGTCGCTCAGGTTTTCTATGTGAAGGACATGAGTAGCAAACCGAGGAAAAGGAAAGATAAGAAAACGATCAGTACATCATGCGATGATCCAAAGCACCACATTGTTCTTTCAGGGAAAAGAAACATCGTGGGAGTGGAGGACAAGACAGACATGTCAGAAGATTATAATATGTTTGCTGAAATTCCGCCCTTCAAAGTGAACACCGACCCAAGCATTAAGTTAAATGATGAGGATGCTCCATGGATACGGCACAATCGTAAGCAAGCAGGGACACAAGGGAAGAAATGATGTGTAATAATTTATTGTATCAAACTTTGTTGAATGGATCATGTAAGAAATGATGTGTAATAATTTATTGTAAGAATTTTGAATTGAATTAGTTTTATTTTTCTGAATTTTTTGATATATTATTTGTATTTTTAGAATTTTGAATTGAATTAGTTTTATTTTTCTGAATTTTTTGATATATTATTTGTATTTTTAACATTTTGAATTGAATTAGTTTTTTTTTCTGAATTTTTTGATATATTATTTGTATTTTTAACATATTGAATTGAATTAGTTTTATTTTTCATAATTTTTTCATATATTATTTGTATTTTTAGAATTTTGAATTGAATTAGTTTTATTTTTCTGAATTTTTTGATATATTATTTGTATTTTTAAGATTTTGAAAAAGAAAAAGTATTGGGAAAATACCTTTAGTCGCGGTTGGCCTGCCCAACCACGACTAAAGGTGGTTGCGCGCGGGAACGAAAAACCCGCCAAAAAAGTCCTTTAGTCGCGGGTCGCCTCCCCAACCGCGACTAAAGGTTACACTTTAGTCGCGGGTCGCCTCCCCAACCGCGACTAAAGGGTACCCTTTAGTCGCGGGTCGCCTCCCCAACCGCGACTAAAGGTTACCCTTTAGTCGCGGGTCGCCTCCCAACCGCGACTAAAGGCCCTTTAGTCGCGGGTCGCCTCCCCAACCGCGACTAAAGGGGGGGGGCTATAAATACAACCGCCCGACCCGTCGCCTCCATTTCTCCGCTCGTTCTCTGCCTCGCCCTCG
>NW_021207554.1:0-1811 GCF_002162155.2 Triticum dicoccoides
CCCATAGCATTTTGGAAACTTTCCCAAAATCGAGAGGTGAAAAGACTTCCTCGATCCGAGTTGATTTCCAAAGGAACACCATGGAGGGACACTATTCGGGAGATGTATAAGTCTGCCAGCTGACTAGCGGTTATACTCTCACGAACAGGTAAGAAATGGGCTACTTTGGAAAGACGATCGACCACGACGAAAATAGCATTATTCCCTCTCTTGGTCCTGGGAAAACCGGTAATGAAATCCATACCAATTTTATCCCATTTCCATTCAGGAATAGCTAGGGGTTGAAGGGTGCCAGCAGGCCGTTGATGCTCTGCTTTTACACGACGACAGACGTCGCAATTAGCAATATACTGAGCAATTTCTCTCTTCATCCTAGTCCACCAGAATCTCTGGCGTAGGTCCTGATACATCTTAGTACTACCGGGATGAATGGTGAGAGGAGAATCATGAGCTTCCTTAAGGATCAAACGCCTCAGGTTTCGCACTTTGGGAACCACTAGTCGATTCCCGAAGTATACGACCCCTTGATCATTAATGGAGAAGCAATTCGCAATTCCTTTCTGAATGTTTCTCTTGATGCGGGAGATTCCCGGATCTACCTTCTGTGATTTGATAATCTGATCCGTAAGGGTAGGTTTTGCCACCAAGGTGGAAAGAAAACCTTGAGGTACAATGTGAAGGTTAAGCTTCCGAAATTCCTCATGGAGAAGCGGTTGACTTTGTTGTAACATCAGGTTGTTACAATAAGATTTACGACTTAGCGCATCAGCCATGACGTTGGCTTTCCCTGGGGTGTAGGTTATCCCTAAGTCGAAGTCTGTGATCAATTCAACCCAACGTCTTTGCCTGGGATTCAGATCCGGTTGGGTGAAAATGTACTTCAGACTTTGGTGATCAGTGAATATTTCGCAACGATTACCGAGGAGGTAATGTCGCCAGGTCTTAAGTGCATAGACTACGGCTGCAAGCTCTAGATCATGAGTAGGATAATTCTCCTCATGTGGGTGCAATTGCCGTGAAGCGTAGGCAATTACATGTCGATCTTGCATGAGAATGCAACCTAGTCCTTGTCGCGAGGCGTCGCAGTAGATAACAAAGTCCTTAGAGAAGTCTGGCGGTACCAGTACGGGAGCAGAGGTCAGGCGTCTTTTCAGTTCTTGAAAGCTGTGCTCACATTGTGGAGTCCATTCGAACTTCTTATCTTTCTTGAGGAGTTCGGTTAGAGGTTTAGCAACCTTGGAGAAGTTCTCGACAAAGCGACGACAATAGCTCGCTAGGCCCAGAAAGCTCCGAAGTTGCTTGACCGATTCAGGTGGAGTCCAATTAAGGACGGCTTGAACTCGTTCAGGGTTAACAGCAATACCTTTACCAGATATTACATGACCCAGATAGGTCACTTCTGACAACCAGAATTCACATTTAGAAAATTTGGCATAAAGGCGATGCTCTCGAAGTTTCTGCAACACTAGCCTTAGATGTTCGGCATGTTCTTCCTCGTTCTTGGAGTAGATGAGTATATCATCGAGGTAAACCACGACGAATTTATCCAAATACTCCATGAAGATTGAGTTCATTAACCGAGAAAAGGTGGCTGGAGCGTTGGTTAAACCGAAGGACATGACGGTGTACTCGTATTGGCCATAACGAGTAACAAAGGCCGTTTTAGGAATGTCCCCGTTTCTGATTTTGATTTGATGGTAGCCCAACCTCAAATCCATCTTGGAGAAGACTGAGGATCCAGCGAGCTGATCATACAGGTCGTTGATCCTGGGAAGCGGATATTTGTTCTTGATTGTGACCAAATTGACAGG
>NW_021207555.1:0-1547 GCF_002162155.2 Triticum dicoccoides
TATTCAATATGAAGGACACTGTCGGATAAAATCCAACAAAGGAACCGATGGTCCACAAGGGATCTGAGGCGAGCACCGGTACTCAACCAGAGGAAGAAGAATGCACGGGCATCATATTATAGAACATCGGAATGATTCGATGCTTAGATAATAAAAGAATTTCGATTTCCAAAACAAAGGATCAGAAGCAGTCGCTCTGATCAAGGATGGATAAGTTGGATATACCAGAGGCACAATTGACGACAAATAGTTTGGTCGAGAACCAGCTCATGTTCAAAAATGATGTCTGAGCCGGAAGGATAATTTAGAAGGGTTGATAGATGATTGTGTGCATTCGCACACATGCTGAATCAATAGGATCAAAATGACGATGCCTAAGGATACTAACAAATATTGCCAGACATATGGGAAGCATCCATAATGCAAGCAGACAAGTATTGCAGAGCAATAAGCTATTAAGGATTTTTGGAGGATCAAATAGTATTTCAAAGACCATTGTAAAACACATGAACAACTGGGGGATGAGCGGATACTCGATAAGTGCGAGAATTATCCATAGGGGTATTCAGGTGACAAGGAACAGCAAGGTGATAATCTCAAGGATTATCGAGACAACGACGAGTGTTTCGAGGTATCTGGTAATAACAAGACCAACTGGGGATGAATGTAAGAATAACAACTGCAAGTAGTTATCCATAAGGGTTGACGGTGGAAGGGGAATTGCAAATGCGATGAACATAAGTTCTCGGGTTAACAACGGAGAGTATCTTCCGGGTCTTCACGTGCCGCAGACGATCATCATTAATAAGGGGCTCTCCGGGTGAAAGTGATAACGAGATCCTAATGTTAGATTTTAGCAAAAATCATTTAACCCGAATAGAAGAGAAATAAGAGTCCCAGAGTATAGGTCGAGGAGTAAAAGATCCTACTACCACCCAATGGCGACGTGGGCCCATGGGCCGCACAGCCATGTTAGTAAAAGTTTTGTAAAGTTTAGACTCGACTTCGGCCAAGGAGTTGGAAGGGGGATTCCTACAGGCAGTCGGCTCTGATACCAACTTGTGACGCCCCCGATTTGACCGTACACTAATCATGCACGCAAATGTGTACGATCAAGATCAGGGACTCACGGAAGATATCACAACACAACTCTACAAATAAAATAAGTCATACAAGCATCATAATACAAGCCAGGGGCCTCGAGGGCTCGAATACAAGTGCTCGATCATAGACGAGTCAGCGGAAGCAACAATATCTGAGTACAGACATAAGTTAAACAAGTTTGCCTTAAGAAGGCTAGCACAAACTGGGATACAGATCGAAAGAGGCGCAGGCCTCCTGCCTGGGATCCTCCTAACTACTCCTGGTCGTCGTCAGCGGGCTGCACGTAGTAGTAGGCACCTCCGGTGTAGTAGGGGTCGTCGTCGACGGTGGCGTCTGGCTCCTGGACTCCAGCATCTGGTTGCGACAACCAGAAAGAAAGGAAAGGGGGAAAAGGGGGGAGAAAGCAACCGTGAGTACTCATCCAAAGTACTCGCAAGCAAGGA
>NW_021207556.1:0-1452 GCF_002162155.2 Triticum dicoccoides
CAGAACACTCATTGAGATGGCCCGGACAATGCTTGATGAATACAAGACTCCAAGAAAGTTCTGGCCTGAAGCCATTGATACTGCATGCCATATCATCAACCGTGTTTATCTTCAAAAGCTTCTCAACAAGACATCCTATGAGCTCCTTACTGGCAAGAAGCCAAATGTCAGTTACTTCAGAGTATTTGGTGCCAGGTGCTGGATCAAGGATCCACATCACACTTCAAAATTTGCACCAAAAGCACATGAAGGTTTTATGCTTGGATATGGAAAGGATTCGCACTCCTACAGAGTCTTCAACCTCTTTCACTATAAAGTGGTTGAAACAGTGGATGTGTGGTTCGATGAGACTAACGGCTCACAAAGAGAGCACCTGCCAAATGTGCTAGATGAAGTTCCATCCAGTGAATCAATCAAACTTACGAGAACTGGGGAAATCATACCTTCTGAAGATCAGCCTAAAGAGGAACTTATCATCTCCGCACCTGATCAAACTAAAGACAATGCTCAGCCTGAAGACAATCCTTCTAACGATGACAATGATCAGCTAGAGCAAAATCTTCATCCTATACATCCTCGTGTTGCAAATGAAGTACAGATTGGGAGAATAATTGATAGCATCAATGCACCAGGTCCACTCGCTCGTTCAAGGGCAACACGGCTAGCAAATTTCTATGGGCACTTCGCATTCGTCTCAATATCTGAACCCAAGAAAGTTGAAGAAGCCTTCATGGAACCTGAATGGATTCAAGCTATGCAAGAAGAGCTTCAACAGTTTGAGCTGAATAATGTATGGGAACTAGTTAAGCGTCCTGATCCTCACAAGCACAATATAATAGGCACCAAATGAATATATCGCAACAACCAAGATGAGCATGGTCAAGTTGTCAGAAACAAAGCTCGTCCCGTTGCTCAAGGGTACACTCAAGTTGAAGGCATTGACTTCGATGAAACATTCACTCCTGTGGCTAGACTTGAAGCCATACGCATACTGTTGGCCTATGCAAATCATCATAACATTCTTCTGTATCAAATGGATGATAAGAGTGCTTTTCTCAATGGCAAGATTGAAGAAGAAGTGTACGCTGCACAACCGCCTGGCTTTGAAGATCCAAAACATCCTGATATGGTGTACAAGCTCAACAAGGCACTGTATGGCCTCAAACAAGCCCCTAGGGCTTGGTATGACACACTCAAAGACTTCCTGAAGAGCAAAGGCTTCTAAACTGGTTCCCTCGACCCCGCTCCCTTCATGAAGACATATGATGGTGAACTGTTTGTGTGCCAAATATATGTGGATGACATTATCTTCGGCTGCACCAATCAGAAATACACTAACGAGTTTGGATATAAGATGCAAGAGCAATATCAGATGTCCATGATGGGTGAGCTGAAGTTCTTCCTTGGTCCTCAAATACGTCAGCAACGCAACGGCATCTTCATATCTCAAGA
>NW_021207557.1:0-1040 GCF_002162155.2 Triticum dicoccoides
GACCCAGCTTCGAACGTGTCGGTCATCAGCAAATGGGTCCGGGCTGTAGCACTGGGCTAGCAGGACTCCGGTAAACCGGGCTGTAGCGGGCTAACAGGACTCCGGTACTCAAAGCGTGACATTTCCCCGAAGGGACAGACACAGGAACGAAGAAGGACACATGCCGGCCAGCCTAAGTGTTCCAGAGCAGTAGCAAGCTACCATGGCTCAGCGGTAACACTAGGAGACATTTCCCGGTAAGAGAGGCTACTAAAGATAAACAACTAGATAGTCAGATCCCACACATACCAAGCATTTCAATCATACACACAATATGCTCGATATGTGCAAATACAACGAAGCATCACAACATGACTCTACGACACAAGTACTTTATTTAAGGCTCAGAGAGCCATACATAACATACACAAAGGTACGGGTCTCACGACCCAACATACAAGTCATACAGTCATACAAACCAGCAGCGGAAGTAACTTGTTTGAGTACAGACAACTAATAAAATAAAAGAGGCTTGGAAAGCCTAGCTATACTACGTGGTCCTTCACAAGCTCAGGGTCACCACCTGGGTCTTTAGCCTACTCGTTGATGTCAACATCTACGTAGAACCCATCAGAAGGGGTTGCAGCGTCTTCTGTAAAAAATGTAAATTATAGCAACATGAGTACAAAGGTACTCAGCAAGACTTACATCAGATCCTACATACATGCATATTATCAAGAAGGGTTGGTGGAGTTATTGCAGCAAGCCAGCTTTGACTCTTGGCTAGACTATCCTACGATACTCCAACTTGAAATGGTTTTGCGCACACGAGTCCACTACTCACCAATTCAATACACTACCGAGGATTCGCCTCCGTCTTCCTACGGAAGAGCCATCCTCGGCACTCACGCTTATCTTGAGGCTTTTAACAGTTTCCATTTACTTGTCTATGAACTGTATAGGCAACCAAGTAGTCCTTTACCGCGGACGCGGCTATTCGAATAGATTATGATAACCCTGCAGGGGTGTACTTCTTCATACATGTTTCCACCACTTAGCGT
>NW_021207558.1:0-859 GCF_002162155.2 Triticum dicoccoides
CGGAGAGAAGAGGGGGAAGAAACAATGAATACAAGTAAATAGATGCATATCGATGCATGACATGTCAAGAAGTGATGCTAGGCGTGCCCTAACGTGGTATGAGGGGGTACTGGTTAGGGGGGAAAAACATCCGGGGAAGTTTTCCCGGTTCCGGACGTCTGTCAGACAGATGAACCGGAGAGGAAAGTTTGCAGGTTCGATAGGTTAGAGGCGTGTGGTGGACGAACGGACTGCGTATCCGGATTCGTCACGTCGTTCTGAGCAACTTTCATGTTGAAAATATTTTAATCCGGATTACGGATTAAAAGATATGATTTTTAAAAGATTTTATTAATTTCAGGAATTTAATTAATTATTTAATTAATTTCGAAAATGCTTTTATGACATCAGCATGATGTCATGCTGACATCATCACTCAACAGGGTTGACCGAGTCAACCCTGACAGGTGGGTCCCGCATGTCATTCTCTAATATCTAATTAACCTAATCAGAGTTAATTAACATTAGTTAATTAGGTTAATTAGTGATTAGGGTTAATTAATCAGAATTAATTAGACTAATTAATTACTTAATTAATTAATTAATTAATTAATTAGTTAATTAGTTTTAATTCATTTTCATTTTATTTTTATTCCCTGCTTTGATTAAAAAAAACGTTCTGTTGTGTGGGGGGTGGGGCCCCCATGTCATTGGCCCCGAGGGGCAAACGGGCAAGCGGGCGCGCGGGGCGATGCCCGTTCGGGCGCACCCCAGGAGGACACGGCGCCCGCGCCCGCGCCCGAGGCCAACGGGGGCCGGGGCGGCCGAGGCCCAAGACGGCGGCCGGAGGCCGCAACCACGGCGCGACCGGCCGGGCGGC
>NW_021207559.1:0-901 GCF_002162155.2 Triticum dicoccoides
CGACCAGGAGTAGTTTAGGAGGATCCCAGGCAGGAGGCCTGCGCCTCTTTCGATCTGTATCCCAGTTTGTGCTAGCCTTCTTAAGGCAACTTGTTTAACTTATGTCTGTACTCAGATATTGTTGCTTCCGCTGACTCGTCTATGATCGAGCACTTGTATTCGAGCCCTCGAGGCCCCTGGCTTGTATTATGATGCTTGTATGACTTATTTTATTTGTAGAGTTGTGTTGTGATATCTTCCCGTGAGTCCCTGATCTTGATCGTACACATTTGCGTGCATGATTAGTGTACGATTAAATCGGGGGCGTCACAAGTTGGTATCAGAGCCGACTGCCTGTAGGAATCCCCCTTCCACACTCCTTGGCCGAAGTCGAGTCTAGTCACTACAAAACTTTTACTAACATGGCTGTGAGCCTTACGAGCCCACGTCGCCATTGGGTGGTATTAGGATCTTTTACTCCTCAACCTTTACTCTGGGACTCTGAACTCTTTTCTACTCGGGTTAAACGAAATTACTAACTCTGACTTTAGGATCCCGTTACCACGTTCACCCCAAAGTTGGATAAGCCATAGTTATTTTGCAGGATAGCATTTTGAATAGTGCCCGTGTTGTCATTTGACTCCATTGAAACATCTTTGTTTTCAGATGGAACCCGCGAGGCAGGTCGTGCGCCACACTGCGGCCATTGGTGCCTCAGGATCACCTGCTGTGCTAGCTGATATGATGACCTATCTGGGTTATCGCTGGCACCCTGAGTACACCGTCTACGAGGAGTACCAGGACTTTAACCAGGAGCAGTACCGTGCCATCGTCCACCTCTACTCTCGGGAGTATGAGTCCACTACCGTGCTGCACACCGCTCATGGTGTTGGAGTGACCATCGAGATGGCAGTCCACGATG
>NW_021207560.1:0-985 GCF_002162155.2 Triticum dicoccoides
TACAGGGACAGGCATCCATGACCCAGCATCGAACGTGTCGGTCATCAGCGAGTGAATCCAGGCTGTAGCACTGGGCTAGCAGGACTCCGGTGAACCGGGCTGTAGCAGGCTAACAGGACTCCGGTATTCATCGCGTGACATTTCCCCGAAGGGACAGACACAGGAACGAAGAAGGACACATGCCGGCCAGCCTAAGTGTTCCGGAGCAGTAGCAAGCTACCATGGCTCGGTGGAAACACTAGGAGACATTTCCCGGTAAGAGAGGCTACTAAAGATAAACAACTAGATGGTCAGATCCCACACATACCAAGCATTTCAATAACATACACACAATATGCTCGATATGTGCAAATACAACATGGCATCACAACATGACTCTACGACTCAAGTATTTATTCAATAGGCTCCGAGGAGTGAGATATTACAAACAGGGGTCTCACGACCCAACATTCAGAGCATACAAATCAAAACACAAGCGGAAGCTATCATGTCTGAGTAGAGACATCTATAAATGAAAAAGGCTGAGAAGCCTGACTATCTACCAAATCCTGCCGGGGGCACAAGATCGTAGCTGACGTAACAAGCTAAACGTCGAAGTCCACGCGAAACTACTAGTGAGACCGAAGTCTCTCTGCAAAACATAAAATAGGCAAACGTGAGTACAAATGTACCCAGCAAGACTTACATCAGAACTAACTACATATGCATCATTATCAACAAAGGGGATGGTGGGGTTTAACTGCAGCAAGCCAGCTTTGACTCGGTGGCTATCCTAAACTACGACTGCAAGTAACTCTTTTGAGGTGGCGCACACGAGTCCACATATTCACCATATCAATACACCACTATGGATCCGCTCCCGTCTCCCTACGAGAACGCCATCCATAGCACTCACGCTTATCTTGCGCATTTTAAAGTATCCACTTTCACTTGTCTATGAACTGATATAAGCAACCCAGAAGTCCTTTACCGCGGACACAGCTAT
>NW_021207561.1:0-1130 GCF_002162155.2 Triticum dicoccoides
CCCAGCAGCAGGCGGTGATCGGCAACCGTTGTAGTCAAAAACTCGCAAAGCATGGATAGAGCGATTACCAGGGAGAGTCAAACGCACGACGTAGATGTATGTGGAGCTGGGAAGGCTTATAATATGGTAGCAAAAAGGGTCAGCAATAATCAATTCAGAGATGCAAAGTTGAATAAACGCTCAACGACGGTACTGTGCTGGCCCTAGGCTAGACTGTGCTAGAGACGCGAGCCTAGAACTCTAACAAAATCACGGCGCGACACGTAAACAAGGGAAAAGCACACTCTGGAATTTTTTTTTCCGCTCTTTTTTTTTTTGCTCTTTTTTTTTGCGCTGCTTTTTTTTTTTGCGAAAAATCACTATAATGGCGAGTGTCTCAAAACTCTTCTTAGCTCAAACTGACAGGATGGGCACGAAATTTTTGTGACCAATTTTTTTTTTGACTGCCCGGACCCAAAAACTGGAAACGGGTCAAAAAAACTTCCTATAATGGCACCTGTCTCAAAACACTCAGAAACACCTAAAAATAGGATAGCCAGAAATTTTTTCGAAAAATGCGTTTTCGAATATTTTTTTTCGAAACCTACTCCGGCAAGGAAACACGAATCGGAATCTAGATGGATCTCGAAAACAAACCTAATATGACAAGAACTTGGATTGGTGGTGGATATATGGTGGCAGATGGCAGCGGTGGTGGTATATGACAGCTGTGGTGGTATATGGATACGGATTCGAAGCGGTGGCGGATAAGCGGTGGTGGTAGATGGCAGGGGTGATGATGATGGTGCGGCGGCGGCGTGACAACTTATGACCAGAACTCGAAACTCTAAAAGACTAGACTCTAAGACCAGCAACTAGACACGACGATGCAACCGCAAATTCAACAAAGCAAAACCCTAAAAAGATTATGCAAAGGCTCAGATTGGTTCGGATATGATGAACTAACCCTAATTTTTTTTGTGGCTTTTTCGTGGACTGTAGGTATGAAGAACAGACTCGATCTAAACTACGAAAAACTGTAAAATCTCACCGAGCAACCTGGAAATCTGATACCACTTGATAGAGGCAAAGGTGTCCCGTCTTTCGATGAGATGATGGATATCGCTTTGGTGGAAGTCGACTTTGACGAT
>NW_021207562.1:0-1158 GCF_002162155.2 Triticum dicoccoides
TTTCGTAGTTTAGATCGAGTCTGTTCTTCATACCTACAGTCCACGAAAAAGCCACAAAAAAAATTAGGGTTAGTTCATCATATCCGAACCAATCTGAGCCTTTGCATAATCTTTTTAGGGTTTTGCTTTGTTGAATTTGCGGTTGCATCGTCGTGTCTAGTTGCTGGTCTTAGAGTCTAGTCTTTTAGAGTTTCGAGTTCTGGTCATAAGTTGTCACGCCGCCGCCGCACCATCATCATCACCCCTGCCATCTACCACCACCGCTTATCCGCCACCGCTTCGAATCCGTATCCATATACCACCACAGCTGTCATATACCACCACCGCTGCCATCTACCACCATATATCCACCACCAATCCAAGTTCTTGTCATATTAGGTTTGTTTTCGAGATCCATCTAGATTCCGATTCGTGTTTCCTTGCCGGAGTAGGTTTCGAAAAAAAATATTCGAAAACGCATTTTTCGAAAAATTTTCTGGCTATCCTATTTTTAGGTGTTTCTGAGTGTTTTGAGACAGGTGCCATTATAGGAAGTTTTTTTGACCCGTTTCCAGTTTTTGGGTCCGGGCAGTCAAAAAAAAAATTGGTCACAAAAATTTCGTGCCCATCCTGTCAGTTTGAGCTAAGAAGAGTTTTGAGACACTCGCCATTATAGTGATTTTTCGCAAAAAAAAAGCAGCGCAAAAAAAAGAGCAAAAAAAAAAAGAGCGGAAAAAAAAATTCCAGAGTGTGCTTTTCCCTTGTTTACGTGTCGCGCCGTGATTTTGTTAGAGTTCTAGGCTCGCGTCTCTAGCACAGTCTAGCCTAGGGCCAGCACAGTACCGTCGTTGAGCGTTTATTCAACTTTGCATCTCTGAATTGATTATTGCTGACCCTTTTTGCTACCATATTATAAGCCTTCCCAGCTCCACATACATCTACGTCGTGCGTTTGACTCTCCCTGGTAATCGCTCTATCCATGCTTTGCGAGTTTTTGACTACAACGGTTGCCGATCACCGCCTGCTGCTGGGTAAGAACTGGTAAGAATTTGAGATTTGCTTGACGGATTTGTGACACCCACCACCACCACTTGTTCGTAGTCTGTAGGATCATATTCTTGTGTGTTTCTATTGCTGCTAACCATGCCAGGATCACAAGCCGACGAGATTGACTGGGAG
>NW_021207563.1:0-768 GCF_002162155.2 Triticum dicoccoides
GGGTGGCCGGAGATGGCTGCTATGGCGAACGGCGGCGACGGTGGTGTTCGGCCGTGTGAGAGAGAGAGCGAGGGAGAGGAGGGGAGAGCCGGGGGGGAGAGTGAGAGAGAGCAGGGGGGATCGGGACGGCCTGCGGGAGTCGTCCACGCGGCCAGGAGCGCGTCGGCAAGCAGGAGGTGGCCGCGCGGCCGTGCGCGCGCGAGCACGCAGCAGCTTCGGGGCGAGGGGAGGAAGACGACGGAGAGCTGCAGTGGTGGGCTGGGCCGCTGCTGGCTGGGCCGGCCAGCTGGCTGGACCGCACAGTGGAGGATCCCAGGTAAGTTTTCCCCCTTTTTATTTCTGTTTCTGTTTTATTTAATATATCTGCAACTTTGTTGAATTAAATAAAATACCTAGGCAAGTTCAAAAATCACCAAACTATTCCTGGCCCATAGTTGGATTATTTCCAACATGAAACATTTTAGTTTGGAGATATTTGAGCATTTAAATATTTTATATTATTTTAAATGCCCAAATTCAAATATTTATGATTTAATTCAAAAACCCTAGGATGGCCTAGGAAAATGTGCACCATTTTTGGCAGAGGTTCTGAACCAAGACAAAAATGATGGGCATTTTAGAAGGGCATTTCAGGTTCATTGAAAATTATTTTAGTAACCCTAGTTGGTTTCAGAGGGGACTGGGGGTTCTGTCATCCCCATTTCAAGTTTCTGATGAAAGAGTAAACATGATGCAACACTCTAATGCATGACTAGCTAGGTTGTGACA
>NW_021207564.1:0-997 GCF_002162155.2 Triticum dicoccoides
CTTCTTCATGCGTTTGACACCTATGTGACCAAGGCGGCAGTGCCACAAGTATGTGGGACTATCATTATCAACCTTACTTCTTTTGGTACTCACATTATGAACATGTGTAGCATCACGTTCGAGATTCATAAAGAATAAACCATTCACCATAGGAGCATGACCATAAAACATATCTCTCATAAAAATGGAACAACCATTATTCTCAGATTTAAAAGAGTAGCCATCTCGAATTAAACGAGATCCCGATACAATGTTCATGCTCAAAGCTGGCACTAAATAACAATTATTAAGGTTTAAAACTAATCCCGAAGGGAGATGCAGAGGCAGCGTGCCGACAGCGATCACATTGACCTTGGAACCATTCCCGACGCGCATCGTCACCTCGTCCTTTGCCAGTTTCCGCTTATTCCGCAGCCCCTGCTTTGAGTTACAAATGTGAGCAACTGCACCGGTATCAAATACCCAGGAGCTACTACGGGCACTAGTAAGGTACACATCAATTACATGTATATCACATATACCTTTTGTTTTGCCGGCCTTCTTATCCGCTAAGTACTTAGGGCAATTCCGCTTCCAGTGACCGCTTCCCTTGCAATAAAAGCACTCAGTCTCGGGCTTGGGTCCATTCTTTGGCTTCTTCCCGGCAGCTTGCTTGCCGGGTGCGGCAACCTCCTTGCCGTCCTTCTTGAAGTTCTTTTTACCCTTGCCTTTCTTGAACTTAGTGGTTTTATTGACCATCAACACTTGATGTTCCTTCCTGACTTCTACCTCTGCTGATTTCAGCATAGCAAATACTTCAGGAATGGTCTTTTCCATCCCCTGCATATTGAAGTTCATCACAAAGCTCTTGTAGCTTGGTGGAAGCGACTGGAGGATTCTGTCAATGACCGCATCATCCGGGAGATTAACTCCCAGCTGAGTCAAGCGGTTATGCAACCCAGACATAGTGAGTATGTGCTCACTGACAGAACTGTTTTCCTCCATCTTACAGCTGAAG
>NW_021207565.1:0-1405 GCF_002162155.2 Triticum dicoccoides
CCGAACAGGGCCAGGCCCACCTGTCTCCTAGGTGGTCTCAACCTGCCCTGTCGCTCCGCCACAAAGTAACAGTCGAGGGCCGTCGGGAACCCAGGCCCACCTCTACCGGGATGGAGCCACCTGTCCTTTCAGCCCCCTCGTCAGAATCACTTGCGGGTACTCAATGAGCTGACCCGACTTTAGTCACCATCTGTATAGTATGTATGTATGTATAGTATATACCCGTGATCACCTCCCAAGTGATCACGGCCCGCTAGTATAGCAAGGCAGACTGACAAGAATGTAGGGCCAATGATGATAAACTAGCATCCTATACTAAGCATTTAGGATTGCAGGTAAGGTATCAACAGATGTAGCGACAATGTCAGGCTATGCATCAGAATAGGATTAACGAAAGCAGTAACATGCTACACTACTCTAATGCAAGCAGTATAGAGGAGAATAGGCGATATCTGGTGATCAAGGGGGGGGCTTGCCTGGTTGCTCTGGCAAGAGAGAGGAGTCGTCAACTCCGTAGTCGAACTGGTCAACAGCAGCGTCGGTCTCGTAGTCTACCGGAGAGAAGAGGGGGGAGAAACAGCAAATACATAGCAAGCAAGTGCATAACAGGATAACAGGCAGAGCTAGACGTGTTCTACGCGGTAGGAGGTGATACCGGTGAAGGGGGGAAGCATCCGGGAAGTATTCCCGGGGTTCCGTGTTTTTGGGCAGAGGAGCCGAAGGGGGGGAAAGTTGCGAGTTCGATAGGTTAGGGGGGTGTGGCGGACGAACGGGTTGCGTATCCGGAATCGTCTCGTCGTTCTGAGCAACTTTCATGTTGAAAATATTTTAATCCGAGTTACGGTTTATTTTCTATGATTTATCAAAGTTTTAGGCATTTTTGAAATTTATTTAATTATTTAAATTGAACATTATCCAGAACAGTGAAAGGTGATGTCATCATGACATCACCATGACGTCAGCAGGTCAAACCCAGCTGACCAAGGTCAAACCTGGCCCGTGGGTCCAGCGGGGCCCACCTGTCATCCTCTGTTTAGGTTAGTTAGGGTTTAGCTAATCCAGTTACTGTTTAATTAAACTAACTACTTAATTAGGTTAATTAAATAGAATTAATTAACTTAATTAATTAATTTAATTAATTATTAAATTAATTAATTCATTTTATTTTATTTTCATTTTCATTTTCTTTTAAAACGCTTTGTGGGCTGGGCCCCCCTGGTCAGTGGCCCGAAGGGGCCTTAGCGGGCGTGTGGGCGTCGGGTCACCTGGACGCAGCCGTAACGGGTGCAGCCCAGCGCCACGGGGCGCCGGCGGCCACGGCACCGGCAGGCGGCCGGAACGGCGCGGAGACGGAGGGGGCCGTGCGGCGACGGGGTTTGCCACGGGGAGCAAGGGCGACGGCTGG
>NW_021207566.1:0-4085 GCF_002162155.2 Triticum dicoccoides
AGAGAGCGACATCGTCCAGCTTCAAAGCTGAGCTCCTCGAGCTGATCTAGGGCGGGGGATAAGAACCACTCATCGAACTTGGGTTGGACCTTGCAGTTGGTACTGAACATGCGGATGTCAAGGCGTTTGGCTGGCCCAGGGTGTGATGAAAGGATCTTGGAGACTGCGGCCATGCGTTTGCAATCCCCGTCGCAGAGGTAGCTGTCGACGGTGAGGTTGAGGGGGAAGCAGCGCTAGAGGGGGCGCCACTGCCGGGAGAGCAGGGCGGTCCGCACGGCAGATTTGATGGGGAGGAGGCCGATGATGACGAGCAGCGTGTCGTCGGGGAGGCTGCTGATGAAGTCCAGGCTCACCGGATGCAGTTTTGGCTCGAGCCGCCTCCGCTTGTTGGCTGCCTCGCCGTCCATCTCAACCGGCGGTGACGCCGGTGTACACGTGTGCTCGTGTGTGTTGTGTGCTGGGTGTGCGCGAGTACGTCCTTCTGTGCATGCCGCCGCGCAGTGGTGAATTGTGCGCGAGTGCGTCCTTCCCGCGCAAGAAGTTTGTCCTCAATGCGCCCTCAATTTACTACCATGCGGGGTGCTACCCCGAATGGTTTCAACTTTGTTTACTTCACCGCGTGTCAGATGGGCCTCTAGTTTACTTATTTTCACCCACTGCCACATGGGCCAGCACACGAAGATACAGAACACAAGCTGATAAGGCAGCATGTGGATTGGTTGACCGGTCAACTAAACAATATACGGAGCTATATGCTGACACAGTGAGCGTATAATCCATCGATATAGAGAGTTTGAGTGAGAGGGGAGGCCCGTGAGAGATAGCAGAGAGAGAGAGAAAGAGCTACCCCCTCCATTCGATAATGTAGTTCCAACATTTTTTTAAGTCAAACTTTTGAAACTTTAACCAAGTTTATAAAGAAATTACTTATATCTACAATACCAAAGATAAATGATAGTATGAAGTAAGTACATGTTGTGATGAATCTAATGATTGTTCCAGATGTAAATGTTTTTCTCCACATATACCTGGTCAAAATTTTCTGAGGTTTGACTTTTCAAAACATCCATATGCTTATGGACGTGACAGAGTCCCTAACAAGAGAGAGAGAGAGAGAGAGTGAAAAAAGCGTGTGTGCGTGTGTGAAAGAGACATGGACGACACACGGTAAAAGTAGAGAAAAAGCGTACGTGTCTTATGCAAACATATCACACATGCATCTTCGACAACGGAGGCAAGGTGAGGAGATAGTGTGTGGTTGTTTGGAACCGAGAGAGCAAGACCCCTAGCACATGGCCAAGAGGGGTCTGAAAAACAAGGGAGAGAGGTCGAGAGAGATGTACGGAGAAAATGCAGACATGGGGAGGAGAGAGTGTATGTTTGTCATAGAGAGATCCCCTGGAGATCGTGATGGGACTACATGGGTGGGAGATCGAGTGACAAGGTGTGTGCGCGATAGAAGATGCCCTGAGAGATATCGAGATAGACGTATGGATGGAAGGAGACAATACGTGTGTTCCTGATGGCTAGTAAGAGATAATCATACTTAGGATCAAGGGGGAGAGTGCTTGCGCCTATGATGGATTGAGGGATTATGGTACTTAGGGGGGTGCGTGTCACATGGAGAGAGAACAAGGGCGGAGAGTGTTGGATGGGTCTATATGTATAGCGCGAGCGAGACATGTGTATGTGTGAACCAGGGAGATATAAGGCCAGTTTGGCTTGCGTCCTGAGCATCTTTTGCCTGGCCTGGGGTTGTGGCTGGATTTCATGCACGCTTGTTTGGTTGCTACCCTATGAAAAAGAAAGCCCGCCTCGCCTGGGTTCCCTTGCACTTTAATTAGCCTGGCTGAACTCCAGACACTGCAAGTAGCCAGGCCCAGGCAACCGATTTCAAACGCCTGGCCATGCCTGGTCGTGTGGCCACGAGGCTAACAGCAACATGGATGGATATTAGCATTAAATAATTGATGCATGGATTGATTGATGGGACATTGATGCTTTGCCTGGCCCAGGCATGAACCAAATGCTTCAGCACCACACAAGCCTGGCCAGGTAGAAATATTTTACATCTCACGTCCACACCAGGCAGTACCGGCCATCAAGTCATGAGGGTCAGGTCACGAACCAAACTGACCAATAAAGTTTGACAGAGATTGAGGAGCCCCGATAAGGCTGAGTGGTGCGTCGGATAGCTGAGAGGGGGAAAGAGATATTCCATCCGCTCGATAATGCAGTGCATGTAAATTTTTTAGAAGTCAAACTTTGGAAACTTTGATCAGGTTTACGCAAATGTTATTTATATCTACAATACCAAAGATACATCATACAAAACTACATCTCATGGTGAATCTAATGGTATATGTTTGTCGTACTAGATGTAATTCTTTTTCTCCACGTACATGGTCAAACTTTGTGATGTTTGACTTTTCAATAAATCTGTATGCTATGGACCGAGGAGAGTGCCTCAGTCGAGACAGATCAAGTGCGTGTGAAGGAGAATGAGTAAGTGTGCAAAAAGAGTATGCGTGTGAAAGAGAAAGTGACAACAAACGATAAATTAGAAAGAGAGAGTGTTTTTTCGTTTCTTATGCGAACATATCACGCATGCATCTCTGAGGTGGAAAAGCGAGGCGAGGAGATACACGAAGATAGCTAGTGTGTGATTGTTTGCAACGGAGAGAGACACCCATGTAGCACATGTCCAATAGAGGTGTGGCCAACAAGGAACAAAGGTCGAGAGGGACACATGGATGGCATGGACGCATGGGGAGGGAGAGAGGGTGTGTTTGTGATAGAGAGATCCCGTCGAGATCGTGAGGGGACTATATGGGTGGGAGATCGAGGGAGTGCGTGCGCGATAGAAAGATGCCCCGAGAGAAATCGAGATAGACCATGCACATGTTTGTGATGGAAACTAAGATTAGCTAGTCATATACATATAGGGGGGACTGCGTGTGCCTACAATTGAGTGAGAGACCATCATACTTGGCTAGTTGGGCATGAGATTGTGTGTGTGCACGTGTGAGATGGAGAGAGAACGAGGGGGAGAGATAGAGTTTTAGATGGGCCTATCGAGTGCGAGTGAGATATGCATGTGTATGTGTGACCCAGGTGGATGGAGAGTTTGAGAGAGGGGGGAAGAGCTCTGAGACGACATAGTGGTGCGTGAGAGAGTTACAGGCAAAGAGCCAAGGAATCTGTGTGCGTACGATGAGTGCACCGAAGATATCTAGCTTGGACTAGCTAGAGTATCATACATAGTGTGCGAGAGAGACCTATAAATGGTGTATATATGCATGCGAACTAGAAAGACCCCCCCCCCCACACACACACAAAGAGAGAGAGAGAGATGGAGAGAAAGGGAGAGGGACCAACAAGGTTTTTGTGTCGGATGCGTGCGACAGAATTGAAGATTGTCGGCGAGAGGGAGAGAGAGAGCGAGAGAGAGAGAGAGAGAACAGGAGTCCGGGAGAGGGAGAGGCCGCGTTTTATGCATCAAAGACTGATATAAACCATGTTTCGATATAAACTTGCATTCAAATATTTAAATTGGAGAACATGTTGTCTGCAATCCACACATGAACGGATATATGCGTATATCAAACAAGTTCATTAATTTGACTTTCAACATGTTCATGGAGTACTATAATATTGTACAACATGCTACTCGATTGAGGTGTTCAATTTTGGATTTAGTTCACTATTTTGACCTACTAAACGAGCTATTTCATTGAATCGAGATATTTCATTTTGGGTTTGATTCGCGTTTTTGAGTGGGTCAACTATTTGTCATATAGTAAATCGCTAGCAACGAGCATGTAAAAACACATTACTCCCGAGCATCATCTCTCCATCTAAAAAAGAAGTGGCAAGCTAATATTTCAAAATTTGATCCGAATCGACTCGGTAAGGTAGACGTGGATGCTCGTTCTCCCAAAATTTGAACGAACCGTTAAACATCCTCTCTGCTCGGTGGAATTCGCCCGAGCAAATAAATGGGAGACGTGAAATTACCATCCTATGTGGGACATGCATCAATTGGCCCGTTGTACATCGAGGGTAGGTTCGTAACTTCATCCAAG
>NW_021207567.1:0-2164 GCF_002162155.2 Triticum dicoccoides
AGAATGCAAATCTCCGCGTGTGATGATTGCTACCGAGGGTGGTGGATATGAGTCCGCTAGTGACTATGATGAGGAGATATTGGCTCTTATTACACGTGAAGAACATGGTGGAGATGATTCTGATCATGAGACGCAATACATGGCTCCTGAAGACGCTGACAGGTATGAATGTTTAGTTGCTCAACGTGTTTTGAGTGTGCAGGTCACACAAGCTGAGCAAAATCAGAGGCACAATTTGTTCCATACCAAGGGAGTTGTGAAGGAACGTTCTGTGCGCGTCATCATAGACGGAGGGAGCTGCAACAACTTGGCTAGCATGGAGATGGTGGAGAAGCTTTCTCTCACCACAAGACCACATCCACATCCTTACTACATCCAATGGTTCAACAACAGCGGCAAGGTTAAGGTAACACGTACTGTTTGTGTGCATTTTAGTATCTTTACATATGCTGATTATGTTGATTGTGATGTGGTACCTATGCAAGCATGTTCCTTATTACTTGGTAGACCATGGCAATTTGATAAAAATTCTGTACACCATGGTAGAAACAATCACTATACTCTTGTTCATAAGGATAAAAATATTACTTTGCTTCCTATGACTCCTGATTCCATTTTGAAAGATGATATTAATAGAGCTAATAAAGCAAAACAGGAGAAGAATAAGAGTGAAAATCAGATTGTGGCAAAAGAATTTGAGCAACAAATGAAGCCTAATAATAAACCATCTAGTGTTGCTTCTGAAATTAAATTGAAAAGTGCATGTTTATTTGCCACCAAATCTGATATTGATGAGCTAGATTTCAGCAAATCTGCTTGCTATGCTTTTGTGTGCAAAGAGGCATTATTTTCATTCGAGGACGTGCCTTCCTCTTTGCCTCCTGCTGTCACTAACATTTTGCAGGAGTTCGCTGACGTTTTTCCACAAGACGTGCCACCGGGATTACCGCCTATTCGAGGGATTGAGCATCAGATTGACTTAATTCCTGGTGCTTCACTGCCAAACCGTGCACCATACCGTACCAATCCAGAGGAGACAAAGGAGATTATGCGTCAAGTACAAGAGCTTCTCGACAAAGGTTATATACGCGAATCCCTTAGTCCTTGTGCTGTTCCTATTATTCTAGTGCCGAAAAAGGATGGTACATCACGTATGTGTGTTGATTGTAGAGGCATTAATAATATTACTATTCATTATCGTCATCCTATTCCTAGGCTAGATGATATGCTTGATGAATTGAGTGGCTCTACAATATTCTCCAAAGTTGATTTGCGTAGTGGCTACCATCAAATTCGTATGTAATTGGGAGATGAATGGAAAACAGCATTTAAAACTAAGTTTGGATTATATGAGTGGTTAGTCATGCCTTTTGGGTTAACTAATGCACCTAGTACTTTCATGAGATTAATGAACGAAGTTTTATGTGATTTCATTGGACGATTTGTGGTAGTTTACTTTGATGACATATTGATTTATAGCAGATCTTTGGAAGAACATTTGGAACATTTACGTGCTGTTTTTATTGCTCTACGTGATGCACGTTTGTTTGGTAACCTTGGGAAGTGCACCTTTTGCACCGACCGAGTATCTTTTCTTGGCTATGTTGTTACTCCACAGGGAATTGAAGTTGATAAAGCCAAGATTGAAGCTATTGAGAGTTGGCCGCAGCCCAAAACGGTCACACAAGTGAGGAGTTTTCTTGGCCTCGCTGGATTCTATAGGCGCTTTGTGAGAGATTTCAGCACCATTGCTGCACCTCTCAATGAGCTTACAAAGAAAGATGTGCCTTTTCTTTGGGGTACCGCACAGGAAGAAGCCTTCACGGTATTGAAAGATAAGTTGACACATGCTCCTTTACTCCAACTTCCTGATTTTAATAAGACTTTTGAGCTTGAATGTGATGCTAGTGGAATTGGATTAGGAGGTGTGTTATTACAAGATGGCAAACCTGTTGCATACTTTTCTGAAAAATTGAGTGGGCCTAGTCTGAATTATTCTACTTATGATAAAGAATTATATGCTCTTGTTCGGACTTTAGAAACATGGCAACATTATTTATGGCCCAAAGAATTTGTTATACATTCTGATCATGAATCTTTGAAACATATTAAAAGTCAAGCTAAACTGAATCGTAGACATGCTAAATGGGTTGAATTCATTGAG
>NW_021207568.1:0-1687 GCF_002162155.2 Triticum dicoccoides
TCTCAATCCCAATTAAGCATCATCATTAAACAAAACCCAACAAAATTAAATTTTAGAGTAACATGTTGAGATTCACATGATAATCCAAGTACTAGATACTCAAGATGTCCATAACCGGGGACACGGCTAATCATGATTAGTTTATACACTCTGCAGAGGTTTGCGCACTTTTCCCCACAAGACTCGATCGCCTCCGTTTGGTTTCTCGCACTACATGGTGTTTGAGAAGACGGATGACCGAGACATAGTCTTTCAGAAGCGCTAGCACCTTACGATGGATAGACCGTTACACCTACTTTCCCCTACATCTGCTAGTCTACCCTATAAGAGTTCGCACGACTTAATCAACTATGCTAGAGCCCATAATAGCTTGTGGCTGCACACGGAAGTTTCTAGTATGAAAAATCTCATGATCCCTTTGAGCCTGGGTGGCGGTCCATAAAAAAACAGGCAATCCTGGTCTACCCAGGTTCCTAGACAGGCAATCCTGGAATACCTAGGTACCTCAATCCACCCAGATGTGTGTTTAAGTTGCCACCTTAAGTAAACCATTAATTAAAAATCTCACATCTGTCATGAATACTTTCAAAACTCAATCCACGTCTACGAGCATAGCATGGCACTATAAGCATAACGTAATAGTAACTCCCAAGGTTTGAATGCAGGGCAATAGGTTCCTACCTCATAAACTACTTCCCAATACCCACATGTTATCAATCCTACTCATGCAATGTTTGAGGGTGAAACTAATGCATAAAAACTGGGTATGAAAGGGGATATGATCAAAGTGTGAACTTGCCTGCAATGTTGATGAAGATGATTCGCACTCATAACTCTTGATAGTTCTACTCGTCACACTCCGGTCAATCTATCGTAAGCAAGCAATAGTAACCACTCGTAAGCAATCACTCAAAAGATCAGAAAGATCGGAGAAGACGATTCGGAAAACTTCAAAACCAAGCAAATATCTCTTGCAATATAAAACAATTTATAACAATACCAAAATTATGTGAATTTGGCCTTATCAGAAAGTTTAGGTCAAGAGCTTCGATTTGCAAAAAGAATCAACTCAAATGGAGCTACGAAACTCAAGCTATGATCAAACGAAGTTTGAATTCAAATCTGTTCTAATTCAATTTTTAAACTTTTCAAAAACATGTTTGAGTTGGATTAATGGATAGAGGAGTTCGTATTGAAGAGGTAAGCGTTGGTTTCGTTGGATTTGGACTAACGAGTAAAAAGTAATGATCGTTTGAAGAACAGGGGCTAATCTATAAAAAAAATCATCACAGATAGGTCCCTGGCCGAAAATCTAAAATAAAAAGAAAAAGAGAAATGTTACCGAACGAACGTTCGCTACAGAACGCTTAAAGGACGAAAACCATTCGCTACAGATCTAAACGGGTGAACACTCGCTATCTAACAAAACCAAAAGAAATAAACCGTACTAAAAGAAAAACTGAACTATATATAAAAAAACTGGCGGGTTTTCTCGGTTTATACCGGTCGCGTGAGATGAACCGGTGGCGGCATCGGTTTTTCTCCGGCGAGGCGGGACAGCGGCGACGGCGTGCTCCGGTGCGGCAGCAGCGACGCGAAGCAGCTCCGGCGAGAGAGCGGCGCGGCGCGGATGCGGGCGCGCGGCAAGGCGGCGGAGGGGCGCGACGCGGATGCGGGGAGGAGAGGC
>NW_021207569.1:0-1491 GCF_002162155.2 Triticum dicoccoides
GCAACTCCCGGACACCGTAGGAGTGCTTTGGGTGTGCCAAACGTCACAACGTAACTGGGTGGCTATAAAGGTACACTACAGGTATCTCCGAAAGTGTCTGTTGGGTTGGCACGAATCGAGACTGGGATTTGTCACTCCGTGTAAACGGAGAGGTATCTCTGGGCCCACTCGGTAGGACATCATCATAATGTGCACAATGTGACCAAGGAGTTGATCATGGGATGATGTGTTACGGAACGAGTAAAGAGACTTGCCGGTAACGAGATTGAACAAGGTATCGGGATACCGACGATCGAATCTCGGGCAAGTATCGTACCGATAGACAAAGGGAATTGAATACGGGATTGATTGAATCCTCGATATCGTGGTTCATCCGATGAGATCATCGTGGAACATGTGGGAGCCAACATGGGTATCCAGATCCCGCTGTTGGTTATTGGCCGGAGAGTTGTCTCGGTCATGTCTGCATGGTTCCCGAACCCGTAGGGTCTACACACTTAAGGTTCGATGACGCTAGGGTTATTAGGAAGACTTGTATGTGATTACCGAATGTTGTTCGGAGTCCCGGACGAGATCCCGGACGTCACGAGGAGTTCCGGAATGGTTCGGAGGTAAAGATTTATATATGGAAAGTTGTTGCTCGGGTTCCGGGAAAAGTTCGGTTTTTTCCGGTATTGTACCGGGAAGCTTCCGGAAGGTTCCGGAGGGGTCCGGAGGTACGGAAATAGTTCCACCACGTCCAATACAGCAGCATGGGCTTTAGGGGGGCGCCCTAACCTTAATGGGCCAAGGGCACCAGCCCCCCCCCAAGGCCCATGCGCATGGGAGAGGGGAAACCCTAAGGGGGAGGGCCTCCACTTGACTTGGGAGGCACTCCTCCCCCCCTTGGCCGCCGCCCCAACCCTAGATGGGATTTAGGGGGGCCGGCCCCCCTTTCCCCCCACCTATAAATAGTGGAGGGGTGGGAGGGCAGCCACACCCTTGAACCTGGCGCAGCCCTCCCTCCTCCTACGTCCTCCTCCTCCTCCATGGTGCTTGGCGAAGCCCTGCCGGAGAATCACAAGCTCCTCCACCACCACGCCATCGTGCTGTTGGACTTCTTCCTCAACCTCTCCCTCCTCCTTGCTGGATCAAGGCGTGGGAGACGTCTCCGTTCTGTATGTGTGTTGAACGCGGAGGTGCCGTCCGTTCGGCGCTAGGATCATCGGTGATTTGGATCACGACAAGTACGACTCCATCAACCCCGCTCACTTGAACGCTTCCGCTTAGTGATCTACAAGGGTATATAGATGCACTCTCCTTCCCCTCGTTGCTAGATTACTCCATAGATTGATCTTGGTGATGCGTAGAAAATTTTGAATTTCTGCTACGATCCCCAACACATCTTCGTGGGTTCTGGATTCTGGAGCCTCCTTTCATATGTCTTCTGATTCTTCTGTGCTGTCTTCCCTTCAACCTCTTGATTCGCCTATTAATGTTTCTTACTGCCGA
>NW_021207570.1:0-1547 GCF_002162155.2 Triticum dicoccoides
ATTCGGGCTCGTTTTGTGGCACTCGCAGTTTTGGCGGATTCTGGCCCGTTTCATGGACTATTACTCACTGTTTTGGGGTCCCGGAGTGCTTTCCTTGATTAACAAACCCCGGGGTGCGTTTACATATCGGTCATCAACACTCGTGGTTTTTGTCGATTCTGAGTCGTTTCATGGACTATTACTCACCGTTTTGGGGTCCCGAAGAGATTTCCATAGTTGTTGAACCCCAAGGTGCGCTTACATGTATGTCATATCAATCGCAGTTTGGGCCGATTTTTGGCCCATTTCTTGGACTATTACTTAGTTTCGGGGGTCCTGGAGTGATTTCCACAATTTACGAACCCCGTGGTGCGTTTACGTTTCGGTCATCAACACTCAGAATTTTGGCCGATTCTGGTCCGTTTCGTGCACTATTACTCGCCGCTTTGGGGTCCCAGAGCGATTTCCATGGTTGTTCAACTCCAAGGTGCACTTATGTGTCTGTCATCAACATTCATAGTTTTTGCCAATTCTGGCCCGTTTCTTGGACTATTACTCTGTTTTGGCGTCCCGGTGTGATTCCATGATTGACGAACACCGGGGGTGTGTTTATGTGTCGGTTAGCAACACTCGCATTGTGGCCCGCTTCTGGCCCGTTTCGTCGAGTACTACTCACCGTTTTGGGGCCCCAAAGCAATTTCCATGGTTGTTGAACCCCATGGTGCGCTTACGTGTCGATCATCAACGATCGCAGTTTGGGCCGATTTTGGCCCGTTTCTTGCACTATTAATTAGTTTTGGGCGTCCCGCAGTGATTTCCACGATTGACGAACTCCGTGGTGCGTTTACATGTCAGTCATCAACACACAATTTTGGTCGACTCTGGTCCATTTCGTGCACGATTATTCACCATTTTGGCGACCCAGAGCGATTTCCATGATTGACAATTCCCGGGGTGCGTTTGCGTGTCTGTCCTCAACACTCACAGTTTTGGCCAATTCTGACGCGATTCGAGGACTATTACTCAACATTTAGGGGTCCCGAAGCGATTTCCATAGTTGTTGAACCCCAAAATGCGTTTACATGTCGGTCATGAACACTCACAGTTGTGGCCGATTCTGGCCCGTTCCGTGGACTATTACTCACTATTTGGGGTCCCGGTGTGACTTGCGCAATTAACAAACCCCGGGGTGCGTTTACGTGTCGATCATCAACACTTGCAGTTTCGGCCGATTCGGGCTCGTTTTGTGGCACTCGCAGTTTTGGCGGATTCTGGCCCGTTTCATGGACTATTACTCACTGTTTTGGGGTCCCGGAGTGCTTTCCTTGATTAACAAACCCCGGGGTGCGTTTACATATCGGTCATCAACACTCATGGTTTTTGTCGATTCTGACTCGTTTCGTGGACTATTACTCACCGTTTTGGGGTCCCGAAGAGAATTCCATAGTTGTTGAACCCCAAGGTGCGCTTACATGTATGTCATATCAATCGCAGTTTGGGCCGATTTTTGGCCCATTTCTTGGACTATTACTTAGTTTCGGGGGTCCTGGAGTGATTTCCACAATTTA
>NW_021207571.1:0-1377 GCF_002162155.2 Triticum dicoccoides
GCTATTCGAATAGATGATATTAACCCTGCAGGGGTGTACTTCTTCATACATGTTTCCACCACTTAGCGTCTGCACACGACATGTGCTCGGCAGACTTCAAGCGAAAGCCGACGTGGGTGTAGACCACGACCTACCTAAACACTCAAGTCTCTAGTCCAGGTTTATCGCCTATTCGGGTTCCATCCATGAGGAGATCCGGCCGGAGTTTCGCTCACAGCCCCAAACGATGTGAACAGGGTTCCGTGACACCAAACGGGCGCCCGGTATACCCGGCCACGTGCCTACCGCATCACAGCCCACCCCTACGGTCAGCGCTGTCCACGGCCTCTAGCATACTACAAACACCAGAAACTACTTGCAACTCCTGGACAGAGGACAAGGGTGAATAAGAAGTCGAGCAGGGTCATATTTCAGGGCCCAATGTATGGTAGTAGCTGAATCATGGATCACAAACACAGAACTCAGTTCCTGAGGACGGCTTCAATGAGACAACCCACCATGTACTCCTACATGGCCTCTCACCGCTACCTTTACCAAATCGTGTTCACACACTTAGCTCACACACGGTAGGACATGTTCACACGCCTCTGATTCATCCCCGATGAATCAGACCTGACTCAACTCTAAGCAGTAGCAGGCATGACAAACAAGCATGAATGAGTAGGCACAACAGGGCTCAAACAACTCCTACTCATGCTAGTGGGTTTCATCTATTTACTATGGCAATGACAGGTCATGCAAAGGATAAAGGGGTTCAGCTACCGCAGCAAGTAACAGATGAATCGATGTTGTCCTAATGCAGTAAAAGAGAGCAGGAGCGAGAGAGTAGGATTGTATCGGAATGAACAAGGGGGTTTTGCTTGCCTGGCACTTCTGAAGATAGCATTGAGTCTTCATCAGTGTCAACGATCACATCATCGGTATCACGTCTATCGAGAGGGGACAATACCGGCAACACAGAAGGGAACACAATCAATGCAATGCACAATATGATGCATGATCATGACATGGCAAAATGAATGTGTTTTGGGCTAATGCAACTAGCAACAGATTAAATGAAGTTGGTTTGAATACAAGATTCAAATTCAAACTCCATATGTGATTATTCAAATGCCATTTAATTGATTTGTGCTAAACAGCAGCTATAAGTTGTTCTAACATGCATGAAAATGGTACAGATGGATTCCTTGAATTTTTCTGATAATTTTTCATATATAATTTATTTAATTTGGAGTTACGGTTAATTTTCTATGATTTATTGAAGTTTATATAATTTTCTGGATTTTCTGATTTATTTTAAATCCAGAAAATCATTTAATGCGTCAGCATGACATCACCTTGACGTCATCAGGTCAACGGGGCAGATTCAGGTCAAAC
>NW_021207572.1:0-973 GCF_002162155.2 Triticum dicoccoides
TTTGGTCGATTCTGGCCTGTTTCGTGGACAACTCAGATTTGGGGTCCCGAAGTGATTTTCATGATTAACGAACCCCGGGGTGCGTTCACGTGTCGGTCATTAACACTCGCGGTTTTTGTCGATTCTGAGCGTTCTCATAGACTATTACTCATCATTTTGTGGCTCAAGGCGGTTTCCATGGTTGTCGAACCCCAAGGTGTGCTTACGTGTTGGTCGTCAAGACTCGCTGTTTGGGCCGATTCTGGCCCGTTTGTTGGACTATTACTCACTATTTTGGGGTCCTGGAGTGATTTCCATGATTAACGAGCCCCGGGGTGCATTTACATGTCGGTCATCAACACTCACAGTGTTGGCCGATTTTGGCCCGTTTCGTGTTTTGGGGTCGCCGAGTGATTTCCACGATTAACGAACCCCGGGGTGCGTTTCGTGTCGGTCAACAACACTCACAGTTTTGGCTGATTCTGAACCGTTCCGTGGACTGTTACTCACCGTTTTGGGGTCCCAAAGTGATTTCCATGGTTATCGAACCCCAAGGTGCGCATACGTGTCGGTCATCAACGCTCACAGTTTTGGCCAATTTTGGCCCGTTTCATGGATGATTTCTCACTGTTTTGGTGTCCCGGAGTGATTTCCATGATTAACGATCCCCAGGGTGCGTTTACGTGTCGGTCTTCAAGACTCGCAGTTTTGGCCGATTCTAGCCCGTTTCGTGGACTATTACTCACTGTTTTGGGGTCCCGGAGTAATTTCCACGATTAACGAACCCCGGGGTGCGTTTATGTGTCGGTCTTCAACACACGGTTTTTGTCGATTCTGACCTGTTTCATGGACTATTACTCACCGTTTTGTGGTCTCAAAGTGATTTCCATGGTTGTCGAACCCCAAGGTGTGCTTACGTGTTGGTCGTCAAGACTTGCAGTTTGGGCCGATTCTAGCCCGTTTCATGGACTATTACTCATTGTATTAGGGTCCC
>NW_021207573.1:0-689 GCF_002162155.2 Triticum dicoccoides
TGGGCCCCACCTGTCATTGACTCAGGGGAGTCAACCAGGGCCCACCCGTGGTCAAACCCGGGTCGGCTGCACCGGCGTTTAGCCGCCGGCGAGCCCGACGCGGCGGCGGAAGTGGTTTTGGCCATTTCGGCCACCAAATGGGCCGCGGAGACCACCGGAGGGAAGCTGAGGATAAACCGCAGCTCTTGGCGGAGTCCGTTGAGGTCGGGATGGCCGGAGTTGGCGCCGGCGACGACTTTGGCGGCCACCGGGGTTCGGTCGGAGGTGAACTTGGCGCTAGAGGGTTCGGTGAGGCTCGTGGAGTAGCTAGCTAGGTGCTGCGGAACTTGGTGAGTAAGATGGACACCATCTTGTGGCCGGAGGATGACCGGGAGCACGTCGGCGACGAGCTCCACGGCGGTGGTGCGGTTGAGCTCCGGGAAGTTGCTACACAGCTCGGGAGCAAGAACGGATGGGAGGGGAAGATGGCTAAGCTCACAGTGAGTGCGACGGAGTTCTTGGTGCGGCCGGAGATGGACCGGAGCGACGACGGCGTTGAAGGGGATCTCCGGCGACGGTGAGCTCGGGCGAGGTCGGTGCGGTGGTCTCGGGCGTTGCGAGCGCTCGGGGATCGGCTGCTCGATGAAGTGGACAGCGGCGGAGCTCCTGGACACGGTGAGACGGCGTGGGGTGGTCGGAGGGCGTGGCTA
>NW_021207574.1:0-1061 GCF_002162155.2 Triticum dicoccoides
CAAAGCGCCACATAGTTCTTTCAGGAAAAAGGGACATCATGGGAGTGGAGGACAAGACAGACATGTCTGAAGATTATGAAAAGTTTCATGAAATTCCTCCCTTTAAAGTCAAGGCTGACCCCAGCATCCTGATAAACGATGAAGATTATCCATGGTTACGGCGCAATAAGCAAATGACACAAGCGAAGAAAAAGTGAAGACTTTCTCCCGCAACTATTATGATGATACCATGCCAACTTTGTAACTGACGAGTATGATACCATTGTCCGTTTTGTACATGCACATGCTATGTGTGGGTCAATTTATGATACCATGCCAACTTTCAACTTTTTCAGAGTTCATTTGAAATGCTTTAATGTCTTATGGTTTGGCCCTCGTAATAATTAAAAATAGCAACAATAAGTATTTTGTTGTAAGTAGAAACAAAATAAAATAAATAAAGCAAGAAAGAAAACAAAAAAACAAAAAAAGTGTTTTCAAATTTGAAAAGTAATGGCACTAATAGAAAGTTTATAATTTTCCTAAAACTAAAAGCAAAAAGAATTAAAAAATAAAGAAAAAAACAAAAGAAAATAAATAATGCAGAAAACAAAACAAAAAAACAACAATAAGTATTTTGTTGTAAGTAGAAACAAAATAAAATAAATAAAGCAAGAAAGAAAACAAAAAAAAGTGTTTTCAAATTTGAAAAGTAATGGCACTAACAGAAAGTTTATAATTTTCCTAAAACTAAAAGCAAAAAGAATCAAAAAATAAAGCAAAAAACAAAAGAAAATAAATAATGCAGAAAACGAAACAAAAAAACTGGAAAAAAAATAAAAATGGCAACAATAAGTAAAGAAAACAAAAAAATGCCACCTACTGGGCGCACACGGCCTGAATACGACTTGAATCCCTACTTTGGGCCAGGATTCAGGCCCGCAGTAGGCCCAGATTGCCCATCAGGCAAAGCAGTAGCAAGTAGGCCCGTAAGCCTGCAATGGAGAGGAGCTCGAGAGGGGTGCGGCAGTGGGGCTTATAAACCACTGCGCGCCCCTCTCAACTAGCGAGGTGGGACTAAA
>NW_021207575.1:0-825 GCF_002162155.2 Triticum dicoccoides
GGGTTCTAGGGGGCCGGCCCCCTTCTCCCTTCCCCCTATAAATAGAGGGGTGAGGGGAGGGCAGCTGTACCACCCTCCAAGGCGCAGCCCTCCCCTCCCCAACACCTCTCCTCCTCCATTGTGTGCTTGGCGAAGCCCTGTCGGAGTACTGCCTCTCCACCATCACCACGCCGTCGTGCTGCCGGTGGAGCTGTCTTCCTCAACCTCTCCTTCCCCCTTGCTGGATCAAGAAGGAGGAGACGTCTCCCGTCCCGTACGTGTGTTGAACGCGGAGGTGCTGTCCGTTTAGCACTTGGTCATCGGTGATTCGAATCACGTCGAGTACGACTACATCATCACCTTGCAAGCTTCCGCACGCGATCTACAAGTGGTATGTAGATGCAAACTCTCTCCCTTGACTCGTTGCTTAGATGAACTCATAGATGGATCTTGGTGAAACCGTAGGAAAAATTTTAATTTTCTGCAACGTTCCCCAACAGTGGCATCATGAGCTAGGTCTATGCGTAGTTCTCTTTGCACGAGTAGAACACAATTTTGTTGTGGGCGTGGATTTTGTCATCTTACTTGCCTCTACTAGTCTTTTCTTGCTCAAACGGTATTGTGGGATGAAGCGGCCCGGACCAACCTTACACGTACGCTTACGTGAGACCGGTTCCACCGACTGACATGCACTAGTTGCATAAGGTGGCTGGCGGGTGTCTGTCTCTCCCACTTTAGTTGGAGCGGAATCGATGAACAGGGCCCTTATGAAGGGTAAATAGAAGTTGACAAAATCACGTTGTGGTGATTCGTAGGTAAGAAAACGTTCTTGCTAGAACCCAATTG
>NW_021207576.1:0-905 GCF_002162155.2 Triticum dicoccoides
GTCATGTACGACTACCGTTGCCAAGATCGCGAGTACCTCTACCGTCGCCGTGAACAACTACTTCCCTCGACGACTCGAACCGCTCCAAAAAACGCACGCTTCGAAGGTATAACCCCGAGACGACGACCGCGATGAGATGCCCTTGCATGTATGAGATGCACCGTTTGCACCGTGATCGAATCGTCCTTGCGATGCCCTTTTTTTTGCCGTGCCACCGTCCCGTGGGAACCCGGAAGCCGGGATCACCCCACCATCTTGCATGACACGCTCACGCCTCCTTTTGCACCGGTATCTCTGTGAGCTACCGGAACCGATATGTTGCCGTGGCATCATTTTCGGATATGTTGCCGTGGCACCATTTTTTGTTTCGCCGCCGTGGCACCCTTTTTGTTCCGCCATGGTGACCAAATGCCTCATAACATGGACATGTCAACATTTTCATAAAATTGCATAAAACTTGTATATGTCATCCGCATCATGATAACAACATTTAAAATGTTTAAACTTGTTGTTGCATTAAATTGCTAAATGCATATGGGGATTTACCGGATTTGTTGTTTTTATATCCGGCCCCATTTAAATTGTTTAGATGGTATAGTTTATGTTATGCTTCACCTCTTGCCATGTTTAACAACAGTTAATATTGTTGGGTAGCTTAAACGAGAGATAACTAAATAATTGATGTGGTGTTCCGTCAACATGCACCTCGTTGCATATTGAGCTCCACTTAACTTGTAGTATTGTTTGTTGCACTTTGCCATGCCATGCCTCATTAAACCGGACATGCATCATACTTGATTGTGCATCATGCCATGTTGATGTGCTGGTTGTTTACTATGTTGTTTGCTTCTTTCCGGTGTTGCTTCTTCGGGTTGGTTCCGATAACGTCGAGGTTGTGAGGATCC
>NW_021207577.1:0-797 GCF_002162155.2 Triticum dicoccoides
ACGCCACCTCTCTCCCTGCTTGCCTGCCCTCCCCTCCTCGCTCGATGCCCCGGACGACGCCACGCCTCCCCCCTGCTCTCTCTCACTCGCCCCGGCTCTCCCCTCCTCTCCCTCGCTCTCTCTCTCACACGGCCGAACACCACCGTCGCCGCCGTTCGCCATAGCAGCCGTCTCCGGCCACCCCTCGCTCCCCCGACTAGCTCAGAAGCTCCGCCACAACCCCCTCTTCCTCCCCACCGCTCCACGGGCCTCCGGAAGCCCTGCATCGCCGCCACGTCGCCGTTCCCCTCTTCGGGCTCCGACCATCATCGCCGTCGAATTCACCGTCTCCAGCGCGTCTCCGAGCCCGCTTCGACGCCCACTGCAACCGCGGTGAGCCCCCGAGTCGTTTCCCCCTTCTCCCCTGGTCTCTTTCGACCTCTAGGCCTTAGCCCCACCTTGGCCGAGAGCTCCACGCCGCCGGCGATGTCGCCGTCGTGGCCACGGTCACCGTAGCGCCCAACCGAGCACACTATCGTGCTCCACGCCTCACTAGGAGCATGCAGCACGCACCAACGCCTCCCCAAACACCCTGCAACGCCGACTCCGACCGCACCCGAACTCCGGCCGCCGCTCACGAGCTCGCCGTCGACGGTACCGGCCACCCCAGGCTCGGCCACCACCACCGTTCGACGCGCGGGAGCAAGAGCTCTCCAACGAGCCCAAGAACGGCCTCGCCCGTGCCCTGTAGCGCGATCCCGCATCACGCCGCCGTCTCGGGCCTCGCCGGCGTCACGTCGCCGGTGGGTTTGACCCAC
>NW_021207578.1:0-1202 GCF_002162155.2 Triticum dicoccoides
TCTGGGTACTACAATCGCTTGAATCAAGTGGGAGTTAATCTTCCAGATAAGATAGTGATTGACAGAATTCTCTAGTCACCATCACCAAGTTAGTAGAACTTCGTGATGAACTATAGTATGCAAGGGATGACGAAAATGATTCCCGAGCTCTTCGTGATGTTGAAATCGACGAAGGTAGAAATCAAGAAAGAGCATCAAGTGTTGATGGTTAACAAGACCACTAGTTTCAAGAAAAGGGCAAAGGGATAGAAGGGAACTTCAAGAAGAACGGCAAGCAAGTTGCTACTCAAGTGAAGAAGCCCAAGTCTGGTCCTAAGCCTGAGACTAAGTGCTTCTACTGCAAAGGGACTGGTCACTGGAAGCGGAACTACCCCAAGTAATTGGCGGATAAGAAGGATGGCAAAGTGAACATAAGTATATTTGATATACATGTTATTGATGTGTACTTTACTAGTGTTTATAGCAACCCCTAAGTATTTGATACTAGTTCAGTTGCTAAGATTAGTAACTTGAAACGGGAGTTGCAGAATAAACAGAGACTAGTTAAGGGTGTAGTGATGATGTGTGTTGGAAGTGGTTCCAAGATTGATATGATCATCATCGCACACTCCCTATAATTTTGGGATTAGTGTTGAACCTAAATAAGTGTTATTTTGTGTTTGCGTTGAGCATGAATATGATTTGATCATATTTATTGTAATACGGTTATTCATTTAAGTAAGAGAATAAATTATTGTTCTGTTTACGTGAATAAAACCTTATATGGTCATACACCCAATGAAAATAGTTCGTTGGATCTCGATCGTAGTGATACACATAATCATAATATTGAAACCAAAAGATGCAAAGTTAATAATGATAGTGCAACTTATTTGTGGCACTGCCGTTTAGGTCATATTGGTGTAAAGCGCATGAAGAAACTCCATGCTGATGGGATTTTGGAATCACTTGATTATGAATCACTTGATGCTTGCGAACCATGCCTCATGGGCAAGATGACTAAGACTCCGTTCTCCGGAGCGAGCAACTGACTTATTGGAAATAATACATACTGATGTATGCGGTCCGATGAGTGTTAAGGCTCACGGCAAGTATCGTTATTTTCTGAACTTCACAGATGATTTGAGCAGATATGGGTATATCTACTTGATGAAACATAAGTCTGAAACATTTGAAAAGTTCAAAGAATTTCAGAGTGAAGT
>NW_021207579.1:0-2074 GCF_002162155.2 Triticum dicoccoides
GATCATAATCTCCTCGGAAACTGTATTCTACTTAAAATTTTCTGCATTGGATAGGCAATGCAGTAGCCCCCGAGACACTGGTCGGGTGGCAACACCAGATCAGGGGATCGATGTGCCCCTTTAATATTTGTAAATAATAAGCCCGAAGCCCAGTAGCCCCCGAGCCTTAATGCGGGCACGGGTGGCCGAATTAAGTATCGATATCCATGGTAAGATCACAAATTATGTGTAATGGCTTTACATCATTAATGCTCAGATCCGCATTGTACAAAACTTTGGTGATCGACCATCGGCTTCCACCTCCTTAGCCAGTAGCCGAGGAGTGTTTGTCCTACTTTATAAAGCCTTTATGAGGGCAAAGATTTACAACAAACAAGGCAATCTGGCCATACGGTTTTATAAACAAAGGTACGCAGAGAGATATGTTATATTACTGTTTAACATAAGAAATGTCTTCCAAAGAAAATAGTCCCGCTATCGGTTCCTTTCTTTGGGTTGTCATGCTAAGCATGATCATGAAACCTCAGCCCTAATGTAAGAGCAAAATATTGAGGATTTAGTTTGGGAGGCCAGTTACTAGCCCCCGGTAGTGTTTGGCGACAGTCGAGGTCAAGCCGTAAACACTTCAGCCAATGTTATGAATGGCCCGTCATTTAACACAGTCATCGGATCGCTGACCAGTTTACGCTTATTGTGACAGTCAGTTTTCGGCTTTCTCCACTGAGGTGCTTAACCATGTGAGCTGGAAGCACAATCGAAGTGGTTCTTCCTTTGCACACCTAGCCGAACAAAGCGGAACGTAGGAGGCAAGCGCAGGAGCCAGGCAACCCAACTATTGACCGAAGACACAATTCGAAACCGATGCATATATAGCAATATCCGAGAATGTTTTTGCCGAATCTCTAAAGGTGCCCGGCGTTGCACTGCGAGACTTGTGCTGAAAACACAAATAGTTTAAAAGTGCCATAAGCTTGGAAAACCAAAAAACGTCAGTAAAAACTTGACGTCCGAACAAGATCTAGTGCTCGGTGCCAATCCGAAAATTGGAAAAAAAATTGTGCTTTTGTCCTGCTTTAACATGACACATTCGATCTCAAGACTTCACGCGGGTCAGCGTACGGCTTCTATCCGGCTATTGACCATACACTCGAGTCAAAAAGGAGCGGTAGAAAAAGACCTTGCAACGACCAAGAAGAAAACACAATTACTAGAAAATAGCTCATATAAATTTTAAGAGCCCCCAAGTGACTTGGGTAAAAGAATTTTATGTATAATGATTGTATGTACCAAAGTACTTATATCATATATGTGTTCACCCAAACTTTAAACGCGTCTTAACCGACCGTAGGCTTCTCCCTCTTCGGCCAAGGGCCGCAAAGTGTCATGTACTCCACCTGTCGAGTGTATCGACGGTGTTTCCATGACCAGGCAATCAGGCCATAAGGCTGTAACAGACAAAGCGCGCTCAGGGAACTTATGCTATATTCCTGACGAAGTGTAAGAAGCATCTTCGAAGAAAATAGTACCCCCACCAATACCTTTCTTCGGTGCTCATTATTATTATGAGACTTGTGCAATAGATTTTTTGTACTCATGAGTTCCGTTGTGTGCCGACCATTATTGAAAACAATAAGAGTGCTACCTTTCGGCTTCACCCAGTCTGAGGTCAGAGCTCGGATGACCTGTTCATGACAATCGTAGAGGTGCTCCCTTTACTCCCTAGCCAAACAATCGGGAACGTAGGGGTAAGCACAGGAGCTAGGCAACCCAGCTTGCAAATCGCTTAAGTCAATATGGTGCATATTGTGGCGTAATACACGAACAAGGAACGAAGCCGTACAAGTATAATCATATGCAAGAGGAAAGTGTGACGCCCCGATTCAATCGTACACTAATCATACACGCAAACGTGTACGATCAAGATCAGGGACTCACGGGAAGATATCACAACGCAACTCTACAAATAAAATAAGTCATACAAGCATCATATTACAAGCCAGGGGCCTCGAGGGCTCGAGTACAAGAGCTCGATCATAGACGAGTCAGCGGAAGCAACAATATCTGAGTACAGACA
>NW_021207580.1:0-815 GCF_002162155.2 Triticum dicoccoides
GGGGGAATATGAAGAAATTCCCCCTCCCCGCATTGGGGAGGAGAAGAAAAGAAAAGCCGCCCCACAGGGGGAGGCTAAGACACCGAAGAAGGGAAAGGCTGTTGGAAATATGCCCTAGAGGCAATAATAAAAGTATTATTATATTTCATTGTTCATGATAATTGTCTTTTATTCATGCTATAACTGTATTATCCGGAAATCGTAATACACGTGTGAATACATAGACCACAATATGTCCCTAGTGAGCCTCTAGTTGACTAGCTCGTTGTGATCAACAGATAGTCATGGTTTCCTGGCTATGGACATCAGATGTCGTTGATAACGGGATCACATCATTAGGAGAATGATGTGATGGACAAGACCCAATCCTAAGCATAGTACAAAGATCGTGTAGTTCGTTTGCTAGAGCTTTGCCAATGTCAAGTATCTCTTCCTTCGACCATGAGAGCGTGTAACTCCTGGATACCGTAGGAGTGCTTTGGGTGTATCAAACGTCACAACGTAACTGGGTGACTATAAAGGTGCACTACAGGTATCTCCGAAAGTATCTATTGTTTTATGCGGATCGAGACTGGGATTTGTCACTCCGTATGACGGAGAGGTATCTCTGGGCCCACTCGGTAATGCATCATCATAATGAGCTCAAGGTGACCAAGGTGTTGGCCACGGGATCATGCATTACGGTACGAGTAAAGTGACTTGCCGGTAACGAGACTGAACAAGGTATTGGGATACCGACGATCGGGTCTCGGGCAAGTAACGTACCGATTGACAAAGGGAATTGTATACAGGGTTTGATCGAATCCTCGACATCG
>NW_021207581.1:0-597 GCF_002162155.2 Triticum dicoccoides
GTGCAAGAAAGTAGAGAGGCTTACGGCAAAAACTGGATGCACTTCGTGTACAAAACAGATAGTCTCCTTCGAAGTATCAGGGTTTCATACGGAAACTCGTCTGTTACAAAGGGATTTCATTTCTTTTGAACTTATTTGAACCTCCTTGTTTTTATGTGTTCAAAATGCACCATTCAAATCCACATCATCAATTTACAACCCTTTCTGACTTCATTTGTTATTTTTCATGCATTTACTGATTATTTTGATCTATAAGACCATGAAATTGAAAAGCATTTGAAATGAACTCTGAAAAGGTACCAAGTTGTCATGGTATCATCATTTCACCCACATAGCATGTTCAAGAAAGTAGATAGGCTTACGGCAAAAACTGGATGCACTTCGTGTACAAAACAGACAATCTCCTTCGAAGTATCAGGGTTTCATACGGATACTCGTCTGTTACAAAGGGATTTCATTTCTTTTGAACTTATTTGAACCTACTTGTTTTCTTTGTTCAAAATGGACCATTCAAAGCCAGATCATCAATTTACAACCCTTTCTGTCTTCATTTTTTATTTTCATGCATTTACTGATTATTTTGATCTATAAGACCAT
>NW_021207582.1:0-1764 GCF_002162155.2 Triticum dicoccoides
GCGTCGAGTGGTACGCTCGGCCTGATCGAGGATACGAATGGGGTACTCTCGATATGTAAGATTATCCTGGAGATCAAGCGTTTCGTGGTCCACTTCACGGATAGGATCCGAGAAGCAACGCCTGAGTTGAGAAACGTGGAAGACGTCGTGAACTCTGGAGAGGTGCGGAGGTAGTTCCAACTGGTAGGCAACTTCTCCTCGTTTGGCAAGAATGCGAAAAGGTCCAATATAACGAGGAGCCAATTTGCCTTTGATACCGAAACGATGGGTTCCCTTCAGAGGGGTGACCCGAAGATAAGCCTTCTCGTCAACCTCGAAGGTCATAGCCTTATGTTTTCGGTCATATTGACTCTTTTGACGAGATTGGGCTGTTTTCAACTTTTCACGAACGATACGAACTTGTTCTTCTGCTTCCTGAATCATATCCGAGCCAAAGAATTGTCTTTCCCCGGTCTCTGACCAGTTAAGGGGTGTTCGACATCGTCGTCCATAGAGAACTTCAAAAGGGGCTTTACCCAAGCTAGATTGATAGCTGTTGTTGTAAGCGAATTCGGCAAATGGAAGGCACTTCTCCCAGTCCATTCCGAATGAGATAACAGAGGCTCGAAGCATGTCTTCTAGAATTTGGTTGACGCGTTCCACTTGACCACTCGACTGAGGGTGGAAAGCGGTGCTAAAGGAAAGACGGGTTCCCATAGCATTTTGGAAACTTTCCCAAAATCGAGAGGTGAAAAGACTTCCTCGATCCGAGTTAATTTCCAAAGGAACACCATGGAGAGACACTATACGGGAGATGTATAAGTCTGCCAGCTGACTAGCGGTTATACTCTCACGAACAGGTAAGAAGTGGGCTACTTTGGAAAGATGATCGACCACGATGAAAATAGCATTATTCCCTCTCTTGGTCCTGGGAAACCCGGTAATGAAATCCATACCAATTTTATCCCATTTCCATTCAGGAATAGCTAAGGGTTGAAGGGTGCCAGCAGGCCGTTGATGCTGTGCTTTTACACGACGACAGACGTCGCAATTTGCAATGTACTGAGCAATTTCTCTCTTCATCCTAGTCCACCAGAACCTCTGGCGTAGGTCCTGATACATCTTAGTACTACCGGGATGAATGGTGAGAGGAGATTCATGAGCTTCCTTAAGGATCAATCGCCTCAGGTTGCGCACCTTGGGAACCACTAGTCGATCCCCGAAGTATACGACTCCTTGATCATTAACGGAGAAACAATTCGCAATTCCTTTCTGAATGTTTCTCTTGATGCGGGAGATTCCCGGATCTACCTTCTGTGCTTTGATAATTTGATCCGTCAGGGTAGGTTTTGCCACCAAGGTGGAGAGAAAACCTTGAGGAACAATATGAAGGTTAAGCTTCCTAAATTCCTCATGGAGAAGCGGTTGACTTTGTTGTAACATCAGGTTGTTACAATAAGATTTACGACTTAGCGCATCAGCCATGACGTTGGCTTTCCCTGGGGTGTAGGTTATTCCTAAGTCGAAGTCGGTGATCAATTCAACCCAACGTCTCTGCCTGAGATTCAAATCCGGTTGGGTGAAAATATACTTCAGACTTTGGTGATCAGTGAATATTTCGCAACGATTACCGAGGAGGTAATGTCGCCAGGTCTTAAGTGCATAGACTACGGCTGCAAGCTCTAGATCATGAGTGGGATAATTCTCCTCATGTGGGTGCAATTGCCGTGAAGCGTAGGCAATTACGTGTCGATCTTGCATGAGAATGCAACCTAGTCCTTGTCG
>NW_021207583.1:0-1207 GCF_002162155.2 Triticum dicoccoides
GGGTTGCCGAGCGGAAAAACCGTACTCTAACTGATTTGGTTAACGCCATGTTAGATACATCGGGTTTATCCAAGGCATGGTGGGGGGAGGCTATATTGACGGCATGTCATGTCCTGAATAAAGTTCCGACAAAGGATAGTGAGATCACTCCCTATGAGAAATGGGCAAAGAGAAGGACGACACTCTCGTACTTGCGCACTTGGGGCTGTTTGGCGAAAGTCAACGTGCCGATCCCCAAAAAGCGTAAGCTTGGACATAAGACCGTGGACTGCATTAATTTGGGCTACGCTAAGAACAGCGTTGGCTATAGATTTCTAGTAGTGAAATCTGAGGTACCTGACCAGAAGATCGGTACAATTATGGAGTCTAAGGATGCTACATTCTTTGAGGATATTTTTCCTATGAGAGATATGCAAAACACTTCTAGACAGGAATCTGAGGAGACTCCTGAACCTGCCATCCCTATGGAATATTATGAACAAACACATGATGAAAATCCCGAGGAGGATGACGAGGAAACCCTTGGTAGGGGCAAGAGACAAAGGACTGCAAAGACCTTTGGTGATGATTTCTTCGTGTACCTCGTGGATGATACTCCCACTTCTATTTCAGAAGCGTATGCCTCTCCAGAAGCTGACTACTGGAAGGATGCGGTCCGTAGCGAGATGGATTCCATCATGGCTAACGGGACATGGGAGATCACTGACCGTCCCTATGGTTGCAAACCACTGGGATGTAAGTGGGTGTTCAAAAAGAAGCTTAGGGCCGATGGTACGATTGAAAAGTACAAGGCTAGGCTTGTGGCCAAGGGCTATGACCAGCAAGAAGAGGAAGATTTCTTTGATACTTATTCACCTGTGGCTAGACTGACCACCATTCGAGTATTACTCTCGTTGGCGGCCTCACATGGTCTTCTCGTCCATCAGATGGATGTTAAGACGGCTTTTCTAAATGGAGAGCTAAAGGAGGAAATCTACATGCAACAGCCTGATGGCTTTGTGATAGATGGTCAGGAAAGAAAGGTGTGTAGGTTGATAAAATCTTTATATGGCCTGAAACAAGCACCTAAGCAATGGCATGATAAGTTTAATACAACTCTGACATCTGTTGGTTTCGTTGTTAATGAGGCTGACAAATGTGTATACTATCGCCATGGTGGGGGCGAAGGAGTTATACTGTGCTTGTATGTTGATGACATACTGATATT
>NW_021207584.1:0-1207 GCF_002162155.2 Triticum dicoccoides
ATGAATGATCTATATGTGATGTATGAGATGTTCATGCTATTGTAATAGGATTCACGACTTGCATGTCGATGAGTATGACAACCGGCAGGAGCCATAGGAGTTGTCTTTATTCTTTTATATGACCTGCGTGTCATCAAGAAACGCCATGTAAATTACTTTACTTTATTGCTAAACGCGTTAGCCATAGTAGTAGAAGTAATAGTTGGCGAGCAACTTCATGGAGACACGATGATGGAGATCATGATGATGGAGATCATGGTGTCAAGCCGGTGACAGGATGATCATGGAGCCCCAAGATGGAGATCAAAGGAGCTATGTGATATTGGCCATATCATGTCACGTTTATTATTTGATTGCATGTGATGTTTATCATGTTTTGCATCTTGTTTACTTAGAACGACGGTAGTAAATAAGATGATCCCTCACAATAAATTCAAGAAGTGTTCCCCCTAACTGTGCACCGTTGCGACAGTTCGCTGTTTCAAAACACCAAGTGATGATCGGGTGTTTTATTCAGACGTTCACATACAACGGGTGTAAGACAGATTTACACATGCAAACACTTAGGTTGACTTGACGAGCCTAGCATGTACAGACATGGCCTCGGAACACAGAAGACCGAAAGGTCGAGCATGAGTCGTATAGAAGATACGATCAACATGAAGATGTTCACCGATGTTGACTAGTCCGTCTCACGTGATGATCGGACACGGTCTAGTTTAACTCGGATCATGTAATACTTAGATGACTGAAGGGATGTCTAATCTAAGTGGGAGTTCACTAATAATTTGATTAGTTGAACTTAATTATCATGAACTTAGTCTAAAATCTTTGCAATATGTCTTGTAGATCAAATGGCCAACGTAGTCCTCAACTTCAACGCGTTCCTAGAGAAAACTAAGCTGAAAGACGATGGCAGCAACTATACGGACTGGGTCCGGAACCTGAGGATCATCCTCATAGCTGCCAAGAAAGATTATGTCCTACAAGCACCGCTTGGTGACGCACCCGTTCTCCCTGCAGAACAAGATGTTATGAACGCTTGGCAGGCACGTTTCGATGACTACTCCCTCGTTCAGTGCGGCATGCTTTACAGCCTAGAGCCGGGGCTCCAAAAGCGTTTTGAGAGACATGGAGCATATGAGATGTTCGAAGAGCTGAAAATGGTTTTCCAAGCTCATGCCCGGGTCGAGAGATATGAAGTCTC
>NW_021207585.1:0-1009 GCF_002162155.2 Triticum dicoccoides
TTGTTATCGAGCTTTGTTTCGAACGTCTTCTCAAGGCCAGTGATCTTCTCCATGGCCTCTTCAAAATTGTTCAGCACATCTTGCACCTGTTCAGTCATCATTTGCTGAAACTTATCATGAAGCTCCTTGTTCGATAAATTCTCCCAGTCAATCTCGTCGGCTTGTGATCCTGGCATGGTTAGCAGCAATAGAAACACACAAGAATATGATCCTACAGACTACGAACAAGTGGTGGTGGTGGGTGTCACAAATCCGTCAAGCAAAACTCAAATTCTTACCAGTTCTTACCCAGCAACAGGCGGTGATCGGCAACCGTTGTAGTCAAAACTCTCAAAGCTTGGATAGAGCGATTACCAGGGAGAGTCAAACGCACGACGTAGATGTATGTGGAGCTGGGAAGGCTTATAATATGGTAGCAAAAAGGGTCAGCAATAATCAATTCAGAGATGCAAAGTTAAATAAACGCTCAACGACGGTACTGTGCTGGTCCTAGGCTAGACTGACGCGAGCCTAGAACACCAACAAAATCACGGCCCGGCACGTAAACAAGGGAGGAGCACACTCTGAATTTTTTTTCTCTTTTTTTTTGCACTTTTTTTCCGCTTTTTTTTTGCTCCGCAACAAATTTTTTTCGAAAAAGTCTACAAATGGTCTAAAAACTGCCTAGCCAGAATTTTCCAGACTTAGTTTTTTTTTTTGAAATTGGAACTATTTTTCTTCTGCGGATGGCTCGGAAGTTGGGGAGTCCTTCTCTGTCACGACTCGGAGTATCGCGTGATCTGGAAATCGAGAACAATGCAACAATTACTGGACTCGGACTAGGACTGGTGGCGGAGATGAATCTGATGGAACTCGGACTGGTGGCGGAGATGAATCTGGTGGAACACGGACAGGTGGCGGATATATGTTGCAGGTGAACTCGGATTGGCGTGATGGCGGCGGATATGTGGTGGCGTATATGGATTCGGATTGGCGGTGAATATGTGGTGGTGGTATATGGCAACAGCGA
>NW_021207586.1:0-1294 GCF_002162155.2 Triticum dicoccoides
GTGATGAGGACATGACTACCTTGGATATGACCAAAAATATTGCATATATGCATATTTGTCAGGTGTATGGGACATTTGTACAATCCACATATGAAGATAAGGAAGAAAGAGATGTTTATTTGCTGTCCAAAAAGTTCTCTCACGTCACTTTTGGCCCAAGAGAAGATAGAGTCCAAGTCTCTCACGTTCTGGATTCAGATTCGGACTGCACAGACACACCTGACTCAAAACGCACACAAGTTTTTCATACGGACTCCGAATTAGGTGATTCTTTTTTTGTTGGAAACTAGATTTCGTGCACTTTCCAACCCAATTGGAATCACCTTCAAATTCGTCCGGAGCGTTGAGTTGTGGACGAAACAATCTGATGCTGCAGCAGAATCCGAGTCAAACTACAAGTCCATAGGTGTTACATCACCTCCACTTGGGCCCATTGGCCTTGTACGACCTAGATTTAGTTTTAGGCTGCCTTGGGACGTCCTCCCACCTCCTTGGCCGCCACCCCTTGCTCCTATATAAGTAGATCCATCTAGTAGCTTTTCCTTGGGATTTGTTTAGTTAAAAGTTAGCCAACGCAACTTCGTGTACTTCGTTTGTGTCCAACGACCAGACCAAGACCGCTTTCGGATCCCCACCTTTATCAATACTTCATACATATTTGCAATATTCAGATTGCTTTTATCATATTCTTGCTCGTTCTTCGATTGCTTGCAGGAATAGACCTTCGTGGTCAGGCTGACCGTGCTTCCAGCATCGTCAGTAACCTCAGGAGATTGGTTTAGCGATTGCTAAGGCGCAACGTCGTGCATGTTTGTAGTCGGATCGTCAAAGTCATCTCCACCAAATTGATAGTTATCATCTCATCGAAAGATCGGGACCCTCGCCTCTATCAAGTGGTATCAGTTTTCAGGTTGCTCGGTGAGAATTTCCAGTTTTCCTAGATTAGATTTATTTTCTTACCTATTGTCCAAGAAAAAGCCACAAAAAAGAGTTAGATCTATTCATCCTTGGTCCAAGCCAGTCTGAGCCTTTGCAATTTTCTTTTCATTGCTTGCATAGTTGAATTATCGGTTGCATCGTCGTGTCGAGTTGCTGGTCTTAGTGTCTAGTTCGTTTAGAGTTTCGAGTTCTGTTCACATTAGTCACGCCACCGCTGCATCATTATCTCTTCCGCTGTCCATCACCCATCCATCAATTTCCACCCCGTGCTACCCATCATTCATTGTCATAATAATAGTTGAGATCGTTCACATCTTCACTTGATCCAATCTGCATCTTATCTAGTTTGTTTTGG
>NW_021207587.1:0-928 GCF_002162155.2 Triticum dicoccoides
AGTGAGTAATAGTCCATGAAACGGCCCAAAATCGGCCAAAACTGCCAGTGTTGATGACCGACACGTAAGCGCACCTTGGGGTTCAACAACTATGGAAATCGCTCCGGGACCCCAAAATAGTGAGTAATAATCCAAGAAATGGGCCAGAATTGGCCAAAACTGCAAGTGTTGATGACCGACACGTAAACGCACCACAGGGTTCGTTAACCATGGAAACCACTCCGGGACCCCGAAATAGTGAGTGGTAGTCCATGAAACGGGCCAGAATCGGCCAAAACTGCCAGTGTTGATGACCGACACGTAAGCGCACCTTGGGGTTCAACAACTATGGAAATCTGTTCGAGACCCCAAAATAGTGAGTAATAATCGAAGATACGGGTCAGAATCGGCCAAAACTGCGAGTGTTGATGACCGACACATAAACGCACCACAGGGTTCGTTAACCATGGAAACCACTCCAGGACACCAAAACAATGAGTAATAGTCCATGAAATGGGCCACAATTGGCCAAAACTGCCAGTGTGGATGACCGACACGTAAGCGGACCTTGGGGTTCAACAATTATGGAAATTGCTTCGTTACCAGAAAACGGTGAGTAATAATCAAAGAAACGGGCTAGAATCGGCCTAAACTGTTAGTGTTGATGACTGACACATAAACGCACCACATGGTTCGTTAACCATGGAAACCACATCGGGACCCCAAAACAGTGAGTAATAGTCCATGAAACGGCCCAAAATCGGCCAAAACTTCCAGTGTTGATGACCGACACGTAAGCGCACCTTGGGGTTCAACAACTATGGAAATCGCTCCGGGACCCCAAAATAGTGAGTAATAATCCAAGAAATGGGCCACAATTGGCCAAAACTGCGAGTGTTGATGACCGACACATAAACGCACCACAGGGTTCGTTAACCATGGAAACCAC
>NW_021207588.1:0-643 GCF_002162155.2 Triticum dicoccoides
AAAAAGGAAGAAAAAAACAGAAGAAAAAAACAGAAGAAAAAGGAAGAAAAAAACAGAAGAAAAAAGGAAAAACAGAAGAAAAAAACAAACAGAAGAAAAACATAAGAAAAAAACAGAAGAAAAAAGGAAAAAGGAAAAAAGGAAGAAAAAACAGAAGAAAAAAACAGAAGAAAAAGGAAGAAAAAAACAGAAGAAAAAAACAGAAGAAAAAAGGAAAAACAGAAGAAAAAAACAAACAGAAGAAAAACATAAGAAAAAAACAGAAGAAAAAAGGAAAAAGGAAAAAAGAAGAAAAAAAAGAAAATATGCCACCTACTGGGCCACCACGGCGTGAATACGACTAGAAACCCATTAAAGGGCCAGGATTCAGGCCCGCAGAAGGCCCAGTAGGCCCACAGGCACACAGTGACAGAATAGGCCCGTAAGCCTGCATTTGAGAGGAGCTCGAAGTGGTAAGCGCAGCCGCGCTTATAAACCACTGTCGAAGCCTCTCGGCTAGCGAGGTGGGACTAAACATCCCACCGCACCGCGCCAGTTCTAGCACAGCCCTTTAGTCGCGGTTGGGGAGGCGGACCGCGACTAAAGGATACCTTTAGTCGCGGTTGGGGTGGCGGGCCGCGACTAAAGGGTACCCTTTAGTCGC
>NW_021207589.1:0-940 GCF_002162155.2 Triticum dicoccoides
AACCAAGACAAAAATGATGGGCATTTTAGAAGGGCATTTCAGGTTCATTGAAAAAGTTTTTAGTAAACCCTAGTTGGTTTCAGAGGGGACTGGGGGTTCTGTCATCCCCATTTCAAGTTTCTGATGAAAAAGTAAACATGATGCAACACTCTAATGCATGACTAGCTAGGGTGTGACAACTCACCCCCACTCAAAAGAATCTCGTCCCGAGATTTGGGTTCCTCCGGGAAGAAGGCGGGATACTCGAGTCGAAGACGATCCTCCCTTTCCCAAGTTGCTTCATCCTCAGAATGGTGCGACCATTGAACCTTGAGAAACTTGATATTATGACGTCGAGTGGTACGCTCGGCCCGATCGAGGATACGAATGGGGTACTCTCGGTATGTAAGATTATCTTGGAGATCAAGCGTTTCGTAGTCCACTCCACGGATAGGATCCGAGAAGCAACGCCTGAGTTGAGAAACGTGGAAGACATCGTGGACTCTGGAGAGATGCGGAGGTAGTTCCAGCTGGTAGGCAACTTCTCCTTGCTTGGCGAGAATGCGAAAAGGTCCAATGTAACGAGGAGCCAATTTGCCTTTGATACTGAAACGATGGGTTCCCTTCAGAGGGGTAACCCGAAGATAAGCCTTCTCGTCAACCTCGAAAGTCATAGCCTTATGTTTTCGGTCATATTGACTCTTTTGACGAGATTGGGCTGTTTTCAACTTTTCACGAACGATGCGAACTTGTTCTTCTGCTTCCTGAATCATATCCGGGCCAAAGAATTGTCTTTCCCCGGTCTCTGACCAGTTAAGGGGTGTTCGACACCGTCGTCCATAGAGAACTTCAAAAGGGGCTTTACCCAAGCTAGATTGATAGCTGTTGTTGTAGGCGAATTCGGCAAATGGAAGACACTTCTCCCAGTCCATCCCGAATGAGATAACAGAGGCTCGAAGCA
>NW_021207590.1:0-2548 GCF_002162155.2 Triticum dicoccoides
TAATGCACATCTTTATAAGCCTTGCAAGCAATGTGACCAAATGAGTTGGTTACGGAATGATGCATTACGGAACGAGTAAAGAGACTTGCCGGTAACGAGATTGAACTAGGTATTGGATACCGACGATCAAATCTCGGGCAAGTAACATACCGATGACAAAGGGAACAACGTATGTTGTTATGCGGTTTGACCGATAAAGATCTTCGTAGAATATGTAGGAACCAATATGGGCATCCAGGTTCCGCTATTGGTTATTGACCGAGAATAGTTCTAGGTCATGTCTACATAGTTCTCGAACCCGTAGGGTCCACACGCTTAACGTTACGATGACAGTTTTATTATGAGTTTATAAGTTTTGATGTACCGAAGTTTGTTCGGAGTCCCGGATGTGATCACGGACGTAACGAGGAGTCTTGAAATGGTCGAGACATAAAGATTGATATATTGGAAGCCTATATTTGGACATCGGAATCGTTCCGGGTGAAATCGGCATTTTACCGGAGCACCGGGAGGTTACCAGAACCCCCCCGGGCGTTATTGGGCCTACATGGGCCTCGAGGGAGAAGAGGGAAGGAGGCAGGAGGGGGCCGCGCGCCCCTCCCCTTCCTAGTCCGAATAGGACAAGGGAAGGGGGGCGGTGCCCCCCCTTTCCTTCCACTCTTTCTCCTCTTCCCCCCTTCTCCTATTCCAACTAGGAAAGAAGGGAGTCCTACTCCCGGTGGGAGTAGGACTCCCCCCTTGGTGCGCCCTCCTTGGCCGGCCGCCTCCTCCCCCCTGGCTCCTTTATATATGGGGGCGGGGGGCACCCCATAGACACACAAGTTGATCTACGGATCGTTCCTTAGCCGTGTGCGGTGCCCCCCTCCACCATATTCCACCTCGGTCATATCATCGCGGAGTTTACGCGAAGCCCTGCGCCGGTAGAACATCATCATCGTCACCATGCCGTCGTGCTGACGGAACTCATCCCCGAAGCTTTGCTGGATCGGAGCCCGGGGATCGTCATCGAGCTGAACGTGTGCTGAACTCGGAGGTGCCGTACGTTCGGTGCTTGGATCGGTCGGATCGTGAAGACGTACGACTACATCAACCGCGTTGTGCTAACGCTTCCGCTTACGGTCTACGAGAGTACGTGGACAACACTCTGCCCTCTCGTTGCTATGCAATCACCATGATCTTGCGTGTGCGTAGGAATTTTTTTGAAATTACTACGTTCCCCAACAGTGGCATCCCAGCCTAGGTTTTATGCGTTGAGGTTATATGCACGAGTAGAACACAAGTGAGTTGTGGGCGATACAAGTCATACTGCTTACCAGCATGTCATACTTTGGTTCGGCGGTATTGTGAGATGAAGCGGCCCGGACCGACATTACGCGTACGCTTACGCGAGACTGGTTTCATCGTTGCGAGCACTCGTGATTAAAGGTGGCTGGCAGGTGTCTGTCTCTCTCACTTTAGCTGAATCGAGTGTGGCTACGCCTGGTCCTTGCGAAGGTTAAAACAACACCAACTTGACAAACTACCGTTGTGGTTTTTATGCGTAGGTAAGAACGGTTCTTGCTAAAGCCCGTAGCAGCCACGTAAAATTTGCAACAACAAAGTAGAGGACGTCTAACTTGTTTTTGCAGGGCACGTTGTGATGTGATATGGTCAAGACGTGATGCTATATTTTATTGTATGAGATGATCATGTTTTGTAACCGAAGTTATCGGCAACTGGCAGGAGCCATATGGTTGTCGCTTTATTGTATGAAATGCAAACGCCCTATAATTGCTTTACTTTATCTCTAAGCGGTAGCGATAGTCGTAGAAGCAATAGATGGCGTAACGACAACGATGCTACGATGGAGATCAAGGTGTCGCGCCGGTGACGATGGTGATCAAGGTAAGATAATTATACGAGTAACTATATATCCAAATCACACAAACATCAATTTGGTAATGTAAAACATTCATGAACAAGAGCCTCACCACAAGGTGGTGGTAGTGACGGGACGGTGCGCGCGATCGATGGTGGTTACGACGGAGATTTAGAAGGCACTAAGTAAACCACACCTACATATGCAAACTAAGTGTTATTTTTGACCTCAAATTGCATATAAATCAAATACTAGCAAATATAATTCCTCCCAAATTAATCACTATACAAAGCATTGCAAGAGCTAATCTAGCAATGAGAGTTGAAAGGAGAAAGTTGCTAACCTTTGTGATCATTTGAATGGATGGGGGCCTTCAAATCTTGACAAATTTTGGGCAAAATTTGTGAGGAGCTCGAGGAAGAGAGGGGAAGAACAGAGGATGTGAGGGGAAAGGGGAAGAATAGAGTGGCTAGGCTGGACGAAGGGTTTATGTAGGTCGACCTTTAGTACCGGTTCGTGCCACGAACCAGTACTAAAGGTGCTGGAGGGGCCCCAGACTGACAACACCCTGCCACCACCCTCTTTAGTACCGGTTCGTGGCACGAACCGGTGCTAAAGGTTCGCCATGAACCGGTACTAATGAGAACGGCTGGCTAGCCGTTGGAACCGGCAATATTGGACACATTAGTG
>NW_021207591.1:0-762 GCF_002162155.2 Triticum dicoccoides
GCGAGTCCTAGGGTTTCGAAGTAACAAGCGGCGCAATCCGGGTAATCTATCGCAGACAAACAACAAGCATACAATAAGTACTCATCTAATGCACAGGGAAATCTCGAATAAAAGATCTAACCAGAGAGTTCAACTTAAGAACCCTGGTTGCAAAAGAATCGAATCAAATAAAGCATCGAAAGTCAAACGACGAAAGAAAACAACTCGGTTCTAGCAAGTTGAAACTAGGTCAAAATTTTACAGTAACAAAACTTAGTTTAAGTTGGTTAGTCGGAACGGCGGTTTCGAGGCGAAACTCCAGGCATTTGAATCACCTGATTCCGATAAACGAGCAAGAAGATAGACTAGAAAGAAGATCGGATCTGAAATCACGATCGGAAGAATCGCGGAATAAATCCGACGAGAAAAGAGAACGACGAACGGTTAAACGAACGAACGTTTATTAACCTAGAAGAATCCGGTGATCACGTTCGTTAGGACGAACGGTCCGGCGAACGGTCCAAAGCAACTAAATCGGAGAAGAAAACGAATCCGATCTAGGGTTTTGGAGAAGAAAACCGATCGAAAAACCGATCTAGAAAACCGGAACGGTTTAGAGAAGAAAAGAATCGGAACGATTAGAAGAAAACGATCCGAGAAAAGAAAAGGTGACGTGGCGCGGGGCTAGTACCTCGAAGAGCGAGGGGCTCCGGCGGCGGCGTAAGGCGGCGGCGGCGTTGGGTGTGGGGTGGCGCGGTGGTGAGGCGGCGGCGGCGTTGGGTG
>NW_021207592.1:0-979 GCF_002162155.2 Triticum dicoccoides
TAAAAATACAAATAATATATCAAAAAATTCAGAAAAATAAAACTAATTCAATTCAAAATTCTAAAAATACAAATAATATATCAAAAAATTCAGAAAAATAAAACTAATTCAATTCAAAATAATATACCAGAGGCCGGTCGTCGGCTATGGTGGTACGGCCGGACTCTGCAGAGCGTCATGGACTACATCACTCCAAATTTCATGTATCATTCGAAAATGGACACCAAACACATCACGGGTAATATAATTCACATGATCCATTCAACAAAGTTTGGTACAATAAATTATTACACATCATTTCTTCCCTTGTGTCCCTGCTTGCTTACGATTGTGCCGTATCCATGGAGCATCCTCATCATTTAACTTAATGCTTGGGTCGGTGTTCACTTTGAAGGGCGGAATTTCAGCAAACATATTATAATCTTCTGACATGTCTGTCTTGTCCTCCACTCCCACGATGTTTCTTTTCTCTGAAAGAACAATGTGGCGCTTTGGATCATCGCATGATGTACTGATCGTTTTCTTATCTTTCTGTTTCCTCGGTTTTCTACTCATGTCCTTCACATAGAAAACCTGAGCGACATCTTTCGCTAGGACGAATGGTTCGTCAAGGTAACCAAGATTGTTGAAATCCACCATTGTCATTCCGTATTGCTGGTCCACCTTTACCCCACCTCCTGTTAGCTTGAACCATTTGCACCGGAACAAAGGGACCTTAAAGGAGGGTCCATAGTCAAGTTCCCATATCTCCTCTATGTAACCATAATATGTGACCTTTTGCCCATTCTCGGTTGCTGCATCAAAGCGGACACCACTGTTTTGGTTGGTGCTCTTTTTATCTTGGGCGATCGTGTAAAATGTATTCCCATTTATCTCGTACCCTTGGAAAGTCGTTATAGTCGAAGATGGTGTCTTGGCCAACATGTACAGCTGATCTACAACATCATTGTCATTCATTAAATGTTTTCTCAACCAACTG
>NW_021207593.1:0-910 GCF_002162155.2 Triticum dicoccoides
TGGTCCTTCACAAGCTCAGGATCACCACCTGGGCCTTAGCCTACTCATTGATGTCAACGTCTACGTAGAACCCATCAGAAGGGGTTGCAGCGTCTTCTGTAAAAAAATGTAAATTATAGCAACATGAGTACAAAGGTACCCAGCAAGACTTACATCAGATCCTACATACATGCATATTATCAAGAAGGGTTGGTGGAGTTATTGCAGCAAGCCAGCTTTGACTCTTGGCTAGGCTAACCTACGAGACTCCAACTTGAAATGGTTTTGCGTACACGAGTCCACTACTCACCAATTCAATACACTACCGAGGATCCGCCTCCGTCTTCCTACGGAAGAGCCATCCTCGGCACTCACACTTATCTTGAGGCTTTTACTAGTTTCCATTTACTTGTCTATGAACTGTATAGGCAACCAAGTAGTCCTTTACCGCGGACGCGGCTATTCGAATAGATCATGTTAACCCTGCAGGGGTGTACTCTTTCATACACGCTCTCACCACTTACCGTTGTTTACACGACATGTACTCGGCAACCTTCAAGCGGAAGCCCAACGTGGGTGTCGGCCACGACCTACCTAATCACCTAAGTCTCTAGTCCAGGTTTATCGCCTATTCGGGTTCCATCCATGAGGAGATCCGGCCGAGGTATCGCTCACAGCCCCAAACGATGTGAACAGGGTTCCCGAGATACCTAACGGGTATTCGGTACACCGTGCCACGTACCTACCGCATCACAGCCCACCCCTACGGTCAGCGCTGTCCACGGCCTCCAGTATACTACAAACACCAGAAACTACTTGCAACTCCTGGACAGAGAACTAGGGTGACTAAGAAGTCGAGAGGGTCCATTGGTTTCGGGCCCATTGCATGGTAGTAGCTGAATCTTAAATCACACATACAGATCTCAGTGCT
>NW_021207594.1:0-1090 GCF_002162155.2 Triticum dicoccoides
AGTGTTGATGACCGACATATAAGCGCACCTTGGTGTTTAACAACTATGGAAATCATTTTGGGACCCCAAAACAATGAGTAATAATCCAAGAAACGGGTCAGAATCGGCCAAAATTACGAGTGTTGATGACCGACACGTAAACGCACCACAGGGTTCGCTAACCATGGAAACCACTGCGGGACCCCAAAACAGTGACGAATAGTCCATCAAACGGGCCGGAATCGGCCAAAACTGCCAGTGTTGATGACCGACACGTAAGCGGACCTTGGTGTTAAACAATTATGGAAATCGCTTCAGGGCTCCAAAACGGTGAGTAACAATGCAAGAAACGGGCCAGAATCGGCCAAAACTGCGAGTGTTGATGACCGACACGTAAATGCACTCCAGGGTTCGTTAATCGTGGAAATCACTCCGGGACCCCAAAATAGTGGGTAATTGTCAACGAAGCGGGCCAGAATCGGTCAAAACTGCCAGTGTTGATGACCGACATATAAGCGCACCTTGGTGTTTAACAACTATGGAAATCATTTTGGGACCCCAAAACAATGAGTAATAATCCAAGAAACGGGTCAGAATCGGCCAAAATTACGAGTGTTGATGACCGACACGTAAACGTACCACAGGGTTCGTTAACCATGGAAACCACTCCGGGACCCCAAAACAGTGACGAATAGTCCATCAAACAGGCCGGAATAGGCCAAAACTGCCAGTGTTGATGACCGACACGTAAGCGGACCTTGGTGTTAAACAATTATGGAAATCGCTTCAGGGCTCCAAAACGGTGAGTAACAATGCAAGAAACGGGCCAGAATCGGCCAAAACTGCGAGTGTTGATGACCGACAAGTAAATGCACTCCAGGGTTCGTTAATCGTGGAAATCACTCCGGGACCCCAAAATAGTGGGTAATAGTCAATGAAGCGGGCCAGAATCGGTCAAAACTGCCAGTGTTGATGACCGACATATAAGCGCACCTTGGTGTTTAACAACTATGGAAATCATTTTGGGACCCCAAAACAATGAGTAATAATCCAAGAAACGGGTCAGAATCGGCCAAAATTACGAGTGTTGATGACCGACACGTAAACGTAC
>NW_021207595.1:0-1056 GCF_002162155.2 Triticum dicoccoides
TTGTTATCGAGCTTTGTTTCGAACGTCTTCTCAAGGCCAGTGATCTTCTCCATGGCCTCTTCAAAATTGTTCAGCACATCTTGCACCTGTTCAGTCATCATTTGCTGAAACTTATCATGAAGCTCCTTGTTCGATAAATTCTCCCAGTCAATCTCGTCGGCTTGTGATCCTGGCATGGTTAGCAGCAATAGAAACACACAAGAATATGATCCTACAGACTACGAACAAGTGGTGGTGGTGGGTGTCACAAATCCGTCAAGCAAAACTCAAATTCTTACCAGTTCTTACCCAGCAACAGGCGGTGATCGGCAACCGTTGTAGTCAAAACTCTCAAAGCTTGGATAGAGCGATTACCAGGGAGAGTCAAACGCACGACGTAGATGTATGTGGAGCTGGGAAGGCTTATAATATGGTAGCAAAAAGGGTCAGCAATAATCAATTCAGAGATGCAAAGTTAAATAAACGCTCAACGACGGTACTGTGCTGGTCCTAGGCTAGACTGACGCGAGCCTAGAACACCAACAAAATCACGGCGCGGCACGTAAACAAGGGAGGAGCACACTCTGAATTTTTTTTCTCTTTTTTTTTGCACTTTTTTTCCGCTTTTTTTTTGCTCCGCAACAATTTTTTTTCGAAAAAGTCTACAAATGGTCTAAAAACTGCCTAGCCAGAATTTTCCAGACTTAGTTTTTTTTTTTGAAATTGGAACTATTTTTCTTCTGCGGATGGCTCGGAAGTTGGGGAGTCCTTCTCTGTCACGACTCGGAGTATCGCGTGATCTGGAAATCGAGAACAATGCAACAATTACTGGACTCGGACTAGGACTGGTGGCGGAGATGAATCTGATGGAACTCGGACTGGTGGCGGAGATGAATCTGGTGGAACACGGACAGGTGGCGGATATATGTTGCAGGTGAACTCGGATTGGCGTGATGGCGGCGGATATGTGGTGGCGTATATGGATTCGGATTGGCGGTGAATATGTGGTGGTGGTATATGGCAACAGCGACGATGATGATGCGGTGGTGATATATGGCAGCGGCGACGTGACAACCT
>NW_021207596.1:0-1774 GCF_002162155.2 Triticum dicoccoides
TGCCGTATCCATCGTCTCCGCCGAGCCCGAGAGCCCATTGCCGCCGGCCACGAGGTCGCCGTGGCTAGAGCTCACGCGCGTCACGTCCAAGCACACCACCATGCTCAGCACCACGCCAGGATCCCAAAACCCTAGTCTATCGCTCCTGTGGCGCACCATAGCCACCGCCCGCGCCTCACCCGAACTCCGGCCGCCGCCGTCGTCATGATTGCCGTCGCCTCCGGCCACCTTAGCTTCTCCCGTCCGCCCTGTTAGATGCGCGCGAGTCTGGGCATCCCGTAGAGCCCCTCCGCCGCTCTTTTGGTCATCGGAGGGCGAATCCCGGCGCTCTCCGCCGTCCCTGGCCTCGCCGGCGACGAGCCGCGGGTCAACTCCGGCGAGTTGACCCGGGTTTGACCCCCCTCTCTCTCACTAACATGCGGGCCCCGCCCGGCTAATCAAGTTAGGTTAGTATTAACTAAGTTAGATTAGTTAGTTAGACACTGACACTCGGGACCCACCGGTCAGGGGTTGACCGGGCTGTGCCACGTTGACCTGCTGACGTCATCGTGACGTCAGTATGACACAGTAATATTTTCTGGATTTTTTTTATATAATTCAGGAAATTTCAGAAAATGCCTAAAACTTCTAAAAATCATAGAAAATTAACCGTAACTCCAAATTAAATAAATTATATATCAAAAATTATCAGAAAAATTCAAGGAATCCATCTGTACCATTTTCATGCATGTTAGAACAACTTATAGCTGCTGTTTAGCACAAATCAATTAAATGGCATTTGAATAATCACATATGGAGTTTGAATTTGAATCGTGTATTCAAACCAACTTCATTTAATCTGTTGCTAGTTGCATTAGCCCAAAACACATTCATTTTGCCATGTCATGATCATGCATCATATTGTGCATTGCATTGATTGTGTTCCCTTCTGTGTTGCCGGTATTTGTCCCCTCTCGATAGACGTGTACCGATGATGTGATCGTTGACACTGATGAAGACTCAATGTTATCTTCAAAAGTGCCAGGCAAGCAAAACCCCCTTGTTCATTCCGATACAATCCTACTCTCTCGCTCCTGCTCTCTTTTAATGCATTAGGGCAACACCGATTCATCTGTTACTTGCTGCGGTAGCTGAACCCCTTTATCCTTTGCATGACCTGTCATTCCACAGTAAATAGATGAAACCCACTAGCATGAGTAGGAGTTGTTTGAGCCCTGTTGTGCCTACTCATTCATGTTTGTTTGTCATGCCTGCTACTGCTTAGAGTTGAGTCAGGTCTGATTCATCGGGGATGAAGTAGAGGTGTGTGAACATGTCCTACTGTGTGTGAGCTAAGTGTGTGAACACGATTTGGTAAAGGTAGCGGTGAGAGGCCATGTAGGAGTACATGGTGGGTTGTCTCATTGAAGCCGTCCTCAGGAACTGAGTTCTGTGTTTGTGATCCATGATTCAGCTACTACCATACATTGGGCCCTGAAATATGACCCCGCTCGACTTCTTATTCACCCTTGTCCTCTGTCCAGGAGTTGCAAGTAGTTTCTGGTGTTTGTAGTATGCTGGAGGCCGTGGACAGCGCTGACCGTAGGGGTGGGCTGTGATGCGGTAGGCACATGGCCGGGTATACCGGGCGCCCGTTTGGTGTCACGGAACCCTGTTCACATCGTTTGGGGCTGTGAGCGAAACTCCGGCCGGATCTCCTCATGGATGGAACCCGAATAGGCGATAAACCTGGACTAGAGACTTGAGTGTTTAGGTAGGTCGTGGTCTACACCCA
>NW_021207597.1:0-940 GCF_002162155.2 Triticum dicoccoides
ACACCAGAAACTACTTGCAACTCCTGGACAGAGAGCTAGGGTGAATAAGAAGTCGAGCGGGGTCATATTTCAGGGCCCAATGCATGGTAGTAGCTGTATCTTAAATCACGCATACAGATCTCAGTGCTTAAGGTCGGCTTCAATGAAACAACCCACCATGTACTCCTACATGGCCTCTCATCGATACCTTTACCAAATCGTGTTCACCACACCACTCTCATTACCGACATAAACATTTCACTCTAGCCCATCACCCAGATGAACCAGACCTGACACGACTCTAAGCATAGCAGGCATAGCAAGGTAGGAACATCACATACATATGGCTCAAACAACTCCTACACATGCTAGTGGGTTTCATCTAGTTACTGTGGCAATGACAGGTCATGCAGAGGAAATGGGTTCAACTACCGTAGCACACAGCAGTTTGAAACGTGTTGTCTTAATGCAGTAAAAGAGAGCAGGAGCGAGAACATGGAATTGTATCGATATGATCAAATGGTTGGTTGCTTGCCTGATGGTTCGATGCACGGATACGGTTCTTCGTTAGGGTAATCACGGTACTCCTCGGGGACAGAACCTGTCGCAAAGGGCATCGATACACAAGCATCACCAAACAATGTGCAACAATATGATGCATGCATGAAACATGGCAATATGAGTGTATTGGGCTAATGCAACTAAAGCTAGAAGGGTTTGAACAAATTTGAATCAAAGATTCAAATTCCAAATTCAAATATGGCCTTTTTAAGTGCCTTTTCTTGTTCTGCTTAAAACATCAATTTAACTTGTTTGATCATGCATGAAAATAGTACAGATGGATAGATTGGATTTTTCTGATCATTTTTCATATATAATTTGTCCAATTTGGAGTTACAGAATAAAAGTTATGAATTTTTGAAGTTTAAATAATATTCTGGAATTTCCTGATTTAATTTAA
>NW_021207598.1:0-941 GCF_002162155.2 Triticum dicoccoides
ACGAGGAACAACCTATGCAAATTTTGGAAGCATGACATGTGAGCACGAAACATAGAGTTGACTGCTTGAAACAATGAAAAGTTAGTAATAGTTACCATCATGAACTGCTCCCTGTTCAAGGTAAGTCGCTGCTTCTGCGCTTGACTTTTGGTCATCTTTTGGTGCAGGTAGTAGTGGTAGTACTGCGAGACGGCAACCCAGCGCACCTCGTACTGCAACTGACGAGCTTTCTTCTTCGCAGCCGCAAGCAAGACCACGTCGGCTCTGGCCTTGTGCTCGTCAAGAACTCTATAGAGTTGCTGCATAAACCAGAAGCAAACAAGGCATGAGTTGAGTGATCCAATGATAAACTATGAACGAAACTGAAGACAAGTGATTAAGAAGAGAACTTACCCAAAATTTGGTGATCACGGCCTTAGCGGCTGTCCCGTACTCCGCGTTGCTGCAAGCCTCGTAGTGGGCCCAGCTCGTGGCCAAAACCCACAGCTGCGGGTCCCTGTCTGGCCGCGGGCAAAATAGGCCAGGCCAAAAGTGCTTCAACAGGACAGTGATAAGGCCGTTCGGTTTACGGCCATTTCCGCGAAGGATCCAGTTTCTGCAAAAGAATCAAATGATTGCCATGTGTACAATAAGAAAATGTTGTCATGTGTTGAAAATATGATTGAGAGGCACTTACTCTGTCCCCACAGGTTCAATGATCCACTTGTGCTCCTCGATAGAAGGTGGTGTAGGTAGTCCGGCATTACCACGCAGCCACCCCTGCGGAGCACCCGGTGGCAAGTCACCCCACAACTCGGGATCAACCTCCCCTCCACCCTCCTCGCCCTCCTCCTCACCCTCCTCCTCGGCCTCCTCCTCCTCACCCTCCTCCTCGGCCTCCTCCTCCTCACCCTCCTCCTCGGCCTCCTCCTCCTCGCCATCAGGAACATACTCCTCCTCCT
>NW_021207599.1:0-755 GCF_002162155.2 Triticum dicoccoides
ACGCGTCTCCGGGGTGTGCCTCCCCTCACGGATGGCACCGCCGCCGGCACCTGGAGGGGGGAAACAGACGTGTCGTGTCTACACGGAGGGGAACTTGCCGTGGGTCTAGCCCGGATGTTGCTCCAAAGTGTTCGTATGGACTGACCTAACACAACCGGGTGGATATGTCCACTGCTCAAAGCCAGTCCGTGCAAAGTCAAAGGGCTAGATCCCGTGGTCAAATGCTACGGGGTTAGCTGGGACGGGGGCCCTGGAGGGTAGCAATGCCACCCAAGCGTTGTACCGGGACCTCATACATGCGGGGCGGTGTGGTGGCATGTTCGAAGAGGCGGCACGTGTCTCTGGGGTTAGGCGGGATGGGGGCCCTGGGGGTGGGGGTAGCAATGCCACCCGAGCGTCGCACCGGGCCCTCATACATGCAGGCTGGTGTGGTGGCATGTCCGAAGAGGCGGCACACGTCTCCGGGGTGTGCCCCCCTAACGGACGGCGCCGCCGCCGGTACCTGGACGGGGGAAACGGATGCGTCGGGTCTACACTGAGGGGATCTTGCCGTGGGTCTGGCCTGGATGTTGCTCCAAAGTGTTCCTATGGACAGACCTAACACAACCGGGTGGATAGGTCCACTGCTCAAGCCCGTCCGTGCAAAGTCAAAGGGCTAGATCCTATGGTCAAACGCTACAGGGTTAGGCGGGACGGGGGCCCTGGAGGGGTAGCAATGCCACCCGAGCGTCGCACCGGGCCCTCATACATGCGGG
>NW_021207600.1:0-1037 GCF_002162155.2 Triticum dicoccoides
AATTTATTCTCTTACTTAAATGAATAACCGTATTACAATAAACATGATCAAATCATATTCATGCTCAATGCAAACACCAAATAACACTTATTCAGGTTCAACACTAATCCCGAAAGTATAGGGAGTGTGCGACGATGATCATATCAATCTTGGAACCACTTCCAACACACATCGTCACTTCACCCTTAACTAGTCTCTGTTTATTCTGCAACTCCCGTTTCGAGTTACTAATCTTAGCAACTGAACTAGTATCAAATACTGAGGGGTTGCTATAAACACTAGTAAAGTACACATCGATAACATGTATATCAAATATACTTATGTTCACTTTGCCATCCTTCTTCTCCGCCAATCACTTGGGGTAGATCCACTTCCAGTGACCAGTCCCTTTGCAGTAGAAGCACTTAGTCTCAGGCTTAGGACCAGACTTGGGCTTCTTCACTTGAGCAGCAACTTGCTTGCTGTTCTTCTTGAAGTTCCCCTTCTTCCCTCTGCCCTTTTCTTGAAACTAGTGATCTTGTCAACCATCAACACTTGATGTTTTTCTTGATTTCTACCTTCATTGATTTCAGCATCACGAAGAGCTTGGGAGTTGTTTTCGTTATCCCTTTGCATATTATAGTTCATCACGAAGTTCTACTAACTTGGTGATGGTGACTAGAGAATACTGTCAATCACTATCTTATCTGGAAGATTAACTCCCACTTGATTTAAGCGATTGTAGTACCCAGACAATCTGAGCACATGCTCACTAGTTGAGCGATTCTCCTCCATCTTTTAGCTATAGAACTTGTTGGAGACTTCATATCTCTCAACTCGGGTATTTGCTTGAAATATTAACTTCAATTACTGGAACATCTCATATGGTCCATGATGTTCAAAACATCTTTGAAGTCCCGATTCTAAGCCATAAAGCATGGTGCACAAAACTATCAAGTAGTCATCATATTGAGCTAGCCAAACGTTCATAACGTCTGCATCTGCTCCTGCAATAGGTCTGTCACCTAGCGGTGCATTAAGGACATAATTCTTCTGTG
>NW_021207601.1:0-10644 GCF_002162155.2 Triticum dicoccoides
CAGGTCATGAGTGTGAAAGCTCTTGGGATAGCTTTGAAGCTCACCTTTTCCGGAACGAACCAACTCATATATCCACAGACATGGGCTTTTACTATGGTTGTCATCTCATGCATCATTACTCAAATGAATTACTTGAACAAGGTATATACTTGATCTCCTCTATCTGCATCACCCGTACATGGCCTAGCATATCAGCATAATGCGAGGGTGATTGGAGTTCTAAAACTATACAAGATATAAACCAAGGAAAAATGGCATATGGTTGCTAATATTTTCACCCCATTTAATCCATCAGTATTCTTAGAGCCGTAACTGTTTAGAATATCCAGTAGATCTTGTTCCCTTGGTGCTTGTTGCTGAGATATGATGGTGTCATTGTGTAAGCGGAAAGGAATGCTGCTTCATAATTCTTAGCTAACGTTCACTAATATCAAATGGCATTACTTCCCTAACCAAGCAATTGGTATTTATTTTTAATAAGATGACAACTGATTTCCTCCCTGAATACATTGCAGGCCCTTGACACATTTAATACAGCAGTTGTATCTCCCATATATTATACAATGTTCACATCTTTAACCATCTTGGCTAGTGTGATTATGTTCAAGGTATGTTGATTCTATTGCTTAAGTAGTATCCCAGCTACAAATGTCTCTAGTAAAAAACATCTCAGTTGTATCTACTTGCAGGACTGGGACCGGCAAAATCCTACGCAAATTGTGACAGAGATGTGTGGCTTCGTCACCATCTTCTCGGGGACATTTCTACTTCACAAAACAAAGGACATGGCTGATGGTACTACGAGTTTCGCTCCAAACTGGCATTTTTCTTGTTCCTTCGTTGGTGACATGCTCTGAAACCAAGTTATCTGCTCTGTGCCACTGCAGGGCTATCAAACTCTTCTTCATTCCAACTTCCGACCATTTCATCGGCGCGGTCCTTCAAGCAGACAGATGAGTACAGCGAAGGGGTTCCTCTCAGATCGTCGGACTCGTTCCGGTCACTGCATTGATGCCCGGTCAGCGCGCCGTGCTGACCATCGATTTTCACCGAGTTAGGGCTCAGGAGCAAGCTTGTAAACAAAACTGTCTCGTGTGCGTTGTATCTCGGCTGTTTCGTATGTTGTGGGAGCATTGTGGCTGAGCCCCAAGGTATCTAAGTAGTAGGTTGTTAGCTTAGCACCGGAGTGGAAGTTGTTCTGTATAATGAATGGATGGGTTATCATGCAGGGTGCTGAAAATTTTATCCTTGCTGTTGAGATGGTTTTCTTCTGTTAATACATTAGTATGTACTCCCTCCGTCCCAAAATAAGTGTCTTGAGCTTAGTACAAATTTGTACTAGAGCTAGTACAAAGTTGAGACACTTATTTTGGGACGGAGGGAGTAGTTTGTATGGCTCAGATGTAATCTTATGTTTTACTTAATCCCAAAAGAGAGGAGCTAAAAAAATAGAGAAACTTGATATCAGAACACAACCTGTATTATCAACTATTATTCAATACATCAACTACATACACAAGACACAACTACCATCATTACTCAAGAGACATGTAAACACCACAGATTTCATGCAGCAAGGAACCACCACAATGATTCATTGCAAACTTCTGACAGTCAAGCACGCGGTACATAATAAAACATTACCGGTAAGATTCAGACAGACAGCTATGGTTACTAGAAGGTGTGAACCTTTAGGCACATTTTGCAGGTTCTACCAACAAGTAAGCTTAACACACACCTGACAGTCCAGGGGTGAGTGACAACAGCTGCCAAGTACTACACAGACAGTGCTAAATAACAGTGCACAGGAAGGTCTCGTGGATCTACATACTAAGAAGGGCTCGAGGCCCAACATAGCTCGATAACATCGTATCGAGTGGCATCAGGGGGTTGTTCGGCAACGCTGGTGGTCATCGAAGCTCTTCGCCTTGGCTATTGGAGGGGCGATCTTGTGAAGGACATCATGTATCTTCCAAGAATGTTGCTGATAGGAAGAGGCCCCCTGTCAGCACAAGCATCACAATGGTTAGTACAAGTTCCTGAACAATTTAGAGAAAAAACCAATTGAAAGTCTGTAACCAGAAATTCCATGGAGCGCATTCTGGCAACTACAGACATACAAGGACACTATACTCTTGTGATTACGGCAATTCAATAAGCAATAATACTGGATGCTGGATCCAGTCAAAAGAATGGATGTTTAATATGACAAGCACAAGATTTCCGAAACAGCCATACAACCATAATAATAAAGCAACTTGAACAGAGTGAATCCTTAGTGCATTCTACTCTTATGCCATTACAGATCAAATGACAATCATAGGAGTTCAACAACTCAATCTGCAATCATACAGGATCTAGTTCAAAGCATGGATGCAATATGACGCGAACAAGATTTCCTCAACGGCCATAGCCAACATAAAACAGCTGAAACCGAGCTAATCCTTTTAGAGCGCATTCTAGCAACATATGTGCATTCCTACTCTGAAGTTATTACACGAAACTGAGAACACATAAATCTCACCTCTTATTTACAGTCGACGCCTTGACAGTACAGCTATAAATAAATAAACCTTTGGGGAAAAAATTCATTACAATCTGTAATGACTTCAGATGACTAGCACGAGAATTTCGCAGCAGTTGCAAGTTTTCAATCAAAGATAGTCTGGACATGAGTAATCAGTTATAACACATTGTACAGATAGATAAAGCATGGGAGTGGATGTGTTGTCTCTTACCAGGCACGAGAATCACAGCTGTTATTACGGTTATCACCCATGACGAATACATGGCCTTCAGGGAGGCGCTGCAGGACGATGCACAGTCTTAGTACCAGATGGATCCGGGCATAGAATTGAGCAGAGAGCGAGAATAGGATTGGAGGGAGAGATCATCCACCATCTGAGACCCGTCATTTCATTTCGAAAGAACAATGGGGGTACTCAGGAAGTCAACAACACAGAGCAGCCATGCCACTTTTGGTCCTCCTCTTGCAGTAGTAGTATGTATGGTCATTTGTTTGTCTAGCAATAATGAGCCATGGTAGTTTGGGCATACAAGTATCTGTGGACCTGGCAATAGCAACTCCACAATGTTGTTCAAGGAGACAATGCTCACTCAGCAGGGTAATAGAAAGAGAAGCAACGAACAAACCATGGCTTCCATCGTGTACGACGACGCATGGGGTGCGGTGTAGTGTTCATTCTGTGCAACACCGTTAACAATAAGCTGGCCTTGCCGGACCTGTAAAAATGTTTGTGCGTAAGTGCTGGCATTCAGATTTAGGTAGTAGAATGCATAATGCATCTTGGTATATGGATGGCCTTAGCTCAAGCAGCATATGCGAATCAGTGTGATGAATGAATGAATGCTACTAATGTGGGTCAGCATTGCGTTTGCTGAAGCAGCATACGTCGATCAGCAGGATGAACAAATGAAAGAATGACAGTAGTACTAGTTGGTATGCATCGTGTTTGTTAAAGCAGCATATATCAATCAGTAGGAGTAGGATGAATGAATGATGCTGTATCAATAATGTGGGTAGAAGACACTGCAAGTGTGGCCTTTACTAAATGGAAGAATGAACAAATGAAATGGTCAATCAGCAGGATGACTAAATGAAGGATTAATAAACGGAGGTAGCATATCTATGAATGAATTGTAGTAATAAGTTGGGTGGAAGCAGGACAATGTTAGCATCATCGCATTTGCTCAATCAGCACAGCAGGATGAATAAGTGAAAGTATGAAGAGATGATGGCATCAGATTAGTAGTTGATTATTACCTCGACGAAATCTCCAGGGGTGGCAATAACCCTCTTAATAAACACGACATCTTTATTTATGCCGCAGTTCTGCAGTAAAAATTAGGAGAATCAGATTGACTGACAAGTAGGAGTAAAAATGGAATGGAAGAAGAGAAGAAGCAGAGCAATGTACCTGCAGGGCGGTGGGCACCCTGAAGAAGACAATGTCGCCCACGGACGGCCGCCGGAACATGTAGCTCACCTGACCAAAACCAAAACCAAAATCAGAATCAAATCATTCATTCCCCATTTCATTTCTTTTGTTAGTTAGCCAACTAATCGTGGCACATCCGAACGAGGGCAAGCAGAATGAAAGAGATCTATCTACTCGTATCTATCTAGCAGAAGCAGAGGGGGAAAAGAAAGGAAAGGAAAGGAAGCTACTTTCTCTGCGACGGCGCGGTCGCCGGGGCGGAGGGTGGGCGCCATGGACGCGGAGGCGACGTAGCGGATCACGGCGAGGGCGGTGGAGACGAGGAGCAGGACGAGGAAGAGCTTGAATCCGTCGGAGCAGCGGAGGCGCGCCACCCACCAGCGGTGCAGGAGGGCGGCGGAGGTCAGCAGCTGCTGGTGGCACGGCAGCCAGTCGGCCGGCGACAGCGGCGCGATGAGGCCCCGCAGCAGACGCGGCGGCGCCATCGCCATCCCCTTCTTCTTCTCTCCACCAAGAAGAAGAAGGCTCCCTGACAAGTAGTACTACAGTAATGGCTTCCTTCCACACCAAGACTCCTCTTTTACACAGAGCGCACTAAGATTTGTGACTCTTTTTTTTTGTTTGTTTTTTACATTTACATTCATGTCGAATGAGTGGGTACAAATATATTCCATTCGTTTTTTTTCTTATATATTCAGACACTGGCAATTTAGGGCAGAGAAACTGAGCTTAATCCTAACCCTCTCGCGCTCTAAGCCGTTTCGTTTTTTGGCGGTTGGAAGGTTGTCTTATGTCTTATCCCATGTTTTCTCGCTAATTGGGCTAAATGTGCTAAACTGTACCTACTCTAGTGAAAATTTCGAAACACTCTTGTTAGTTGGGCCTAGCCGTCACACAAAGCAGGGAAAATTTACATCTCGAGTCATTGTCGATAGGTAGCACTTGAGTTTGCTCGAGAAAAAACGGCAGGTCATTGCTCTTGACAAACCTAGGCACGCCTCTACCGTTGTCGTCGCCGCCGCTACTGATGATACGGAAAACAACCAGTACCCCCGGTAGGGTGGTGATTGTGTCCAGAAGTATCAGAAGGGAGTTCACACAAGGGGGTTGTCATGGTTCGGGCCGTCATGGTGGCGTAACAACTTATGCCCTGCTTTGTGTTTGTATTGATGTGGGAACACCTCGGGCGAGGGGGTTACAAGATGATGATGAATATGGCTACCGAGAGTATGGAACAACTTATGCCTAGAGCTCGGTGATGGTGCCCACGATGACATTGGAGGGCAACCACCCCCCTTGCTGGCGGCCTCGGACTACGGAGCAGCAGTACCCTTCCCCTTGCAGGCCAGCTTTCTCGCGGTGGAGAGGGGAAGTCGGGAAAGCACAAAGCAAATCTTCAAGTGCTTGAGCTGACAGGAGCTTGGGTGATGGAAGCAAGAATGAGAGCGTGGGTAAATTAGATTGCTTATGTGACACATATTTAATGAAGAGAGAGATGCTTGTGGTAACTAGCTAAGTTACCGGAACATCACACATGAAGAGAGAGATGCTTGTGGTAACTAGCTAAGTTACCGGAACATCACACACTCCAAGAAACAATGAGTCTATAACCTAATAAATACATCGTTGCATGACACTACATAGATGTTCCTACCCACTATGGAGGTAGTAACATAGTCTAGGGAAGTGTGTAAGTTACTAGCTTATGTTCTTGCCCATTGTGACCAGCCTAAGAAATTGCAGACTTGAAGACCTCGGATCCCACTAAATCCTTGGATCCGAGAAGCCAACGTGGAAGACTGAACTCGCCTGTGAAGTCAAAGACCAAGAAGATGAAAGCCATTCCGAGAAGAGAGTCAATGTCCTCGGCTTGCAGACCAGTTCAGGGGCTATTGACGGTGTCATGTTTTAGGGGGTGCACACCACGTCAGCCTACTAGTCATGGGACGGGCCATGGACCCACCAACTATTGAAGATTGGGTCCTGCTTGCCGAGGACCTGATGGGAATATGCCCTAGAGGCAATAATAAAATGGTTATTATTATCTTTCCTTATTCATGATAAAGGTTTATTATTTATGCTAGAATTGTATTGATCGGAAAATTAAATACATGTGTGAATACATAAACAAATACCGTGTCCCTAGTAATCCTCTACTAGACTAGCTCGTTGATCAAAGATGGTTAAGGTTTCCTAACCATAGACATGTGTTGTCATTTGATAACGGTATCACATGATGTGATGGACAAGACCCATCCGTTAGCTTAGCATATTGATCGTTCAGTTTATTGCTATCGCTTTCTTGATGTCAAATACATATTCCTTTGACTATGAGATTATGCAACTCCCAGATACCGGAGGAATACCTTGTGTGCTACCAAACATCACAACGTAACCGGGTGATCATGAAGATGCTCTAGAGGTATCTCCGAAGGTGTTTGTTGAGTTGGCATAGATTGAGATTAGGATTTGTCACTCCGAGTATCGGAGATGTATCTCTGGGCCCTCTTGGTAATACACATCATAAGCTTGCAAGAAAATGACTAAGGGGCTAGTTGCAAGATGATGTATTACGAAACGAGTAAAGAGACTTGCCGGTAATGATATTAAACTAGGTAAGAAGATATCGACGATCGAACCTTGGGCAAGTAACATACCGACAGACAAAGGGAATTACGTATGTTGTCATAACGGCTCGACCGATAAAGATCTTTGTAGAATATGTAGGAACCAATATGTCCATCCAGGTTCCACTATTGGTTATTGACCGGAGAGGTGTCTCGGTCATGTCTACATAGTTCTCGAACCCATAGGGTCCGCACGCTTACGTTCTTTGATGATATAGTGTTATATGAGTTATGTGATTTGGTGACCGAATGTTGTCCGGAGTCCCGGATGAGATCATGGACATGACGAGGAGTCTCGAAATGGTCGAGAGGTAAATATTGATATATAGGACGAGGGTATTTAGTCACCAGAAGTGTTTCGGGTAGTACCGGGTACTTATCGGGTCATCGGAAGGTGTTCCAGGCACGCCCCCCCGGCAAAGTTATGGGCCTTATGTGCCAAGTGAGGGAACACACACCAGCCCACAAGGGGCTGGTGCGCCCCCATAGCTGGCCGGCCCTAGGGGAGAAGGAAAGTGGAGACTAGGTCTCCCCTTTCCTTCCCTGTCCTCCTCCTTCCTTTCCCCTTTGGGGAAATATGGCAAGGGGGGCGCAGGGCAAGGCAGGGGCATGCCTGGGGAGGGGGCGCCACACAAGGACACAACATTGTCTTAGCCCTGTGTGGCACCCCGTCCACCGTTTACACCTTCGATCATATTTTCGTACTGCTTAGGTGAAGCCCTGCGGAGATAGCATCACCATCACTGTCACCACGCCGTCGTGCTGCCGGAACTCATCCACTACCTCACCGTCTTGCTGGATCAAGAAGACAGAGGACGTCATCGAGGGGGTGCCGTACGTTCGGTGCTTGATCGGTTGGAACATGAAGAAGTTCGACTACATCAACCGCGTTATGAAACGCTTCCACTTACGGTCTACGAGGGTACATAGACACACTCTCCCTCTCTCATTGCTATGCATCTCCATGGATAGATCTTGCGCTTGCGTAGAATTTTTTTGTCTTCCCTGCAACGTTTCCCAACAGTGGCATCCGAGCCAGGTCTATGCGTAGATGATATGCACGAGTAGAACACAAAGAGTTGTGGGCGGTGATGGTCATACTACTTACCACCAACGTCTTATTTTGATTCGGCGGTATTGTAAGATGAAGCATCCCAGACCAACCTTACATGTCCACGGACATGAGACCGGTTCCACCGACAAACATGCAACTAGTTTTGCATAAAGGTGGCTGGCGGGTGTCTTTTTCTCCTACTTTAGTTGAATTGAATTTAAGTGCGGCCAGTCCTTCAAGAAGGTTAAAACAACAAACTTGATAAATCATCATTGTGGTTTTTGCCGTAGGTAAGAACGGTTCTTCCTAGAATCCCGTAGCAGCCACGTAAAACTTGCAAAACAAAGTAGAGGACGTCTAACTGGTTTTTGCAGGGCATGTTGTGATGTGATATGGTCAAGACATGATGTGATATACGTTGTTGTATGAGATGATCATGTTTTGTAAGTTATTGGCAACCGGCAGGAGCCTTATGGTTGTCTCTTTATTGTATGAAATGCAAACGCCATGTATTTTCTTTACTTTATTGCTATGCGTTAGCAATAATTGGCGAGACGACCACGACGCAACGATGGAGATCAAGGTGTCGAGCCCGTGATGATGGAGATCATGACGATGCTTTGAAGATGGAGATCAAAAGCACAACATGATGATGGCCATATCATGCCACATATTTTGATTGCACGTGATATTTATCTTTTATGCATCTTATTATTCTTAGAACGATGGTAGCATTAGAAGATGATCCATTCACAAGATAAAAGTGTTCTCCCTGAGTATGCACTGTTGCTAAAATTCGTCGTTTCAAAGCACCACCTGATGATCAGGTGTGATAGACTCTACATTCACATACAACGGGTGTAAGACAGTTTTGCACATATATTTTATGGTTGTGTAAAAAGGGCAACCTGGTGCATGTAGCTCCCGCTTGCGCAGGGTCCAGGGAAGGGTCCGACCACTTTGGGTCTATAGTACACAGCCTTTCCCTACATTTCTGTAAGAGGCTGTTTCCAGGACTTGAACCCATGACCTCATGGTCACAAGGCAGCAGCTTTACCACTGCGCCAAGGCTCCCGCTTGTGTGGATTGCCAAAATTATATAGCTACCTACTATGGATAATAGGAAATAGAAGATGATATGTGACTACAACGACTTCTATATAAAATAAAGATTATTTACAAGAACTAATTGAAACGTAAAAGGGCTAAAAGAAATCCAATAATTATCATGATAGAAAGTATTTATCCGGTTTTGTATGTGTTTATGCGTTGGCAACCAATACTAACTTACAATGCTGTAAGACGCTCTGTGCGTACAGAAACTGAAATGAGTTAGGAAGAAAAATAAAGATGGAAGGAACAATATTCCAGAGTATTTGTCAAGCTTAACCTTATCAAGCTTTCAAGTCAGCTTCTAAATTACAAAAAACATGATGAATCCTCAAATAAGAAAGAGCCAACAATTTGGAACATGTTACAAAACTGGTGAAGATAGAAAGCATTCGTCCTCTTTTTTCTTGTCGTAAGGAGTAGCTTCAGCATACATTTGTAACAGTGTAATACCTGATCCGGAAAAAGTTATTCATTATTATTACTGAAGGAAAGAGGCGTGCAGACAAAGAAAGAGAGGCGGTGCAAATAAGGCCTTAAAAGTATGTCTTCAAGTTTGATGACTGCAGATATGTTGGATTATTTGAAATTGCACAAGTATATAAGAATAAATATATGTGGTAAAATAGCGAAAGATATATGGTTTCTCTGTCATGAAACAAAATAAATCCGACTGATGTGGATGATGGCGGCAGGCGGCTCGCGATTAGCTTCCTAATAGGATGGATGCATCCGAGATAAGTTTTTTAATATGATGGATTTGTCTGAGATTAGTTTCCTAATAGGATGGATACACTCTGATTTACTTTCCTGGAATATGATGCACCCGTGATTATTAGTTTCCTAATTTCCCAGGCGTGAAGTTTCATATTTTCCTCCACGGTGAAGTACGGTCAGTCAATGTAAATTGCTAAGTGCACACAGAAAATGGTTTAGGTTAAGTCTAACCGTTAGATTGATTTTAGTGGACCTAATCATGCGGTGGTATTGGATCTGTGTACACTTTATGGGGTGTGCTTAAAGAAGTTCTTGTTTGATTGTTTAATAGTAGTAAAGATTCAAGGTGCCTCGCTTATTCTCAAAAAAGCCATTAACATATATAAATTGGTGAGATTTTATGAAAAATATCGAGGTGGGACTATTAGTTATCAAGTTTTTTTGAGGCATATCAGTTATCAACTAACACTCTATTCTAACACAATAGACGGTAAGAGGCTAGGACGTTGGTCAACTTTTTTTGTCTGAGGCCAATGGAGGCCCAATAACGTTACCAGTTCAACCGAAAGCGTCTATTATGTAGGGAACACACGATAAATTAGGAACGTGTGGCTGGCCCAGTTGGTAGCCACAGCGCTTTCATGATAGCGAGGTCATGAGATCAAATCCTAGCTTTGGTAATTAATTTTTTCTCAAATTCGAACTGGAGTTTTTTTGGTGGGCTGAGGCCCATGTGAGCGACGTGGGAGCCTTACGAATCTGACTTTTGTGTGGGTTGAGGCCCGTGTGAGCGATGAATAATCTGATGGGGCTCACGACAAATAATAATACCACCTCGGATAGTAAAAATATCAATAATATGGGTGAACGGATGAAAAAATTGAAGAAACCCACCTTGCTTTATTAGTAGGTATAGATTTCTGGGATAATTTGTGCTTTTATTTCTTCTATTGCAGAAGGATGGTAGTAATATTAGTATATAGCGTGGATTTTACTTTTGTGAGTAGTTTACGGTGATTTGCGAGTGACACCACCAAGTAACAACTGACTGGTGTTTCTTAGAGTATAAAGTCTATTCGTATTGTAATCTATCTTTATTAGTCTAATCTTGGAGCCCAAGCTTTGTAATCTATATAAACAGCCCTTGAGGCCCCAATCAATACAACAATTACTTCTC
>NW_021207602.1:0-10644 GCF_002162155.2 Triticum dicoccoides
CAGGTCATGAGTGTGAAAGCTCTTGGGATAGCTTTGAAGCTCACCTTTTCCGGAACGAACCAACTCATATATCCACAGACATGGGCTTTTACTATGGTTGTCATCTCATGCATCATTACTCAAATGAATTACTTGAACAAGGTATATACTTGATCTCCTCTATCTGCATCACCCGTACATGGCCTAGCATATCAGCATAATGCGAGGGTGATTGGAGTTCTAAAACTATACAAGATATAAACCAAGGAAAAATGGCATATGGTTGCTAATATTTTCACCCCATTTAATCCATCAGTATTCTTAGAGCCGTAACTGTTTAGAATATCCAGTAGATCTTGTTCCCTTGGTGCTTGTTGCTGAGATATGATGGTGTCATTGTGTAAGCGGAAAGGAATGCTGCTTCATAATTCTTAGCTAACGTTCACTAATATCAAATGGCATTACTTCCCTAACCAAGCAATTGGTATTTATTTTTAATAAGATGACAACTGATTTCCTCCCTGAATACATTGCAGGCCCTTGACACATTTAATACAGCAGTTGTATCTCCCATATATTATACAATGTTCACATCTTTAACCATCTTGGCTAGTGTGATTATGTTCAAGGTATGTTGATTCTATTGCTTAAGTAGTATCCCAGCTACAAATGTCTCTAGTAAAAAACATCTCAGTTGTATCTACTTGCAGGACTGGGACCGGCAAAATCCTACGCAAATTGTGACAGAGATGTGTGGCTTCGTCACCATCTTCTCGGGGACATTTCTACTTCACAAAACAAAGGACATGGCTGATGGTACTACGAGTTTCGCTCCAAACTGGCATTTTTCTTGTTCCTTCGTTGGTGACATGCTCTGAAACCAAGTTATCTGCTCTGTGCCACTGCAGGGCTATCAAACTCTTCTTCATTCCGCCTTCCGACCATTTCATCGGCGCGGTCCTTCAAGCAGACAGATGAGTACAGCGAAGGGGTTCCTCTCAGATCGTCGGACTCGTTCCGGTCACTGCATTGATGCCCGGTCAGCGCGCCGTGCTGACCATCGATTTTCACCGAGTTAGGGCTCAGGAGCAAGCTTGTAAACAAAACTGTCTCGTGTGCGTTGTATCTCGGCTGTTTCGTATGTTGTGGGAGCATTGTGGCTGAGCCCCAAGGTATCTAAGTAGTAGGTTGTTAGCTTAGCACCGGAGTGGAAGTTGTTCTGTATAATGAATGGATGGGTTATCATGCAGGGTGCTGAAAATTTTATCCTTGCTGTTGAGATGGTTTTCTTCTGTTAATACATTAGTATGTACTCCCTCCGTCCCAAAATAAGTGTCTTGAGCTTAGTACAAATTTGTACTAGAGCTAGTACAAAGTTGAGACACTTATTTTGGGACGGAGGGAGTAGTTTGTATGGCTCAGATGTAATCTTATGTTTTACTTAATCCCAAAAGAGAGGAGCTAAAAAAATAGAGAAACTTGATATCAGAACACAACCTGTATTATCAACTATTATTCAATACATCAACTACATACACAAGACACAACTACCATCATTACTCAAGAGACATGTAAACACCACAGATTTCATGCAGCAAGGAACCACCACAATGATTCATTGCAAACTTCTGACAGTCAAGCACGCGGTACATAATAAAACATTACCGGTAAGATTCAGACAGACAGCTATGGTTACTAGAAGGTGTGAACCTTTAGGCACATTTTGCAGGTTCTACCAACAAGTAAGCTTAACACACACCTGACAGTCCAGGGGTGAGTGACAACAGCTGCCAAGTACTACACAGACAGTGCTAAATAACAGTGCACAGGAAGGTCTCGTGGATCTACATACTAAGAAGGGCTCGAGGCCCAACATAGCTCGATAACATCGTATCGAGTGGCATCAGGGGGTTGTTCGGCAACGCTGGTGGTCATCGAAGCTCTTCGCCTTGGCTATTGGAGGGGCGATCTTGTGAAGGACATCATGTATCTTCCAAGAATGTTGCTGATAGGAAGAGGCCCCCTGTCAGCACAAGCATCACAATGGTTAGTACAAGTTCCTGAACAATTTAGAGAAAAAACCAATTGAAAGTCTGTAACCAGAAATTCCATGGAGCGCATTCTGGCAACTACAGACATACAAGGACACTATACTCTTGTGATTACGGCAATTCAATAAGCAATAATACTGGATGCTGGATCCAGTCAAAAGAATGGATGTTTAATATGACAAGCACAAGATTTCCGAAACAGCCATACAACCATAATAATAAAGCAACTTGAACAGAGTGAATCCTTAGTGCATTCTACTCTTATGCCATTACAGATCAAATGACAATCATAGGAGTTCAACAACTCAATCTGCAATCATACAGGATCTAGTTCAAAGCATGGATGCAATATGACGCGAACAAGATTTCCTCAACGGCCATAGCCAACATAAAACAGCTGAAACCGAGCTAATCCTTTTAGAGCGCATTCTAGCAACATATGTGCATTCCTACTCTGAAGTTATTACACGAAACTGAGAACACATAAATCTCACCTCTTATTTACAGTCGACGCCTTGACAGTACAGCTATAAATAAATAAACCTTTGGGGAAAAAATTCATTACAATCTGTAATGACTTCAGATGACTAGCACGAGAATTTCGCAGCAGTTGCAAGTTTTCAATCAAAGATAGTCTGGACATGAGTAATCAGTTATAACACATTGTACAGATAGATAAAGCATGGGAGTGGATGTGTTGTCTCTTACCAGGCACGAGAATCACAGCTGTTATTACGGTTATCACCCATGACGAATACATGGCCTTCAGGGAGGCGCTGCAGGACGATGCACAGTCTTAGTACCAGATGGATCCGGGCATAGAATTGAGCAGAGAGCGAGAATAGGATTGGAGGGAGAGATCATCCACCATCTGAGACCCGTCATTTCATTTCGAAAGAACAATGGGGGTACTCAGGAAGTCAACAACACAGAGCAGCCATGCCACTTTTGGTCCTCCTCTTGCAGTAGTAGTATGTATGGTCATTTGTTTGTCTAGCAATAATGAGCCATGGTAGTTTGGGCATACAAGTATCTGTGGACCTGGCAATAGCAACTCCACAATGTTGTTCAAGGAGACAATGCTCACTCAGCAGGGTAATAGAAAGAGAAGCAACGAACAAACCATGGCTTCCATCGTGTACGACGACGCATGGGGTGCGGTGTAGTGTTCATTCTGTGCAACACCGTTAACAATAAGCTGGCCTTGCCGGACCTGTAAAAATGTTTGTGCGTAAGTGCTGGCATTCAGATTTAGGTAGTAGAATGCATAATGCATCTTGGTATATGGATGGCCTTAGCTCAAGCAGCATATGCGAATCAGTGTGATGAATGAATGAATGCTACTAATGTGGGTCAGCATTGCGTTTGCTGAAGCAGCATACGTCGATCAGCAGGATGAACAAATGAAAGAATGACAGTAGTACTAGTTGGTATGCATCGTGTTTGTTAAAGCAGCATATATCAATCAGTAGGAGTAGGATGAATGAATGATGCTGTATCAATAATGTGGGTAGAAGACACTGCAAGTGTGGCCTTTACTAAATGGAAGAATGAACAAATGAAATGGTCAATCAGCAGGATGACTAAATGAAGGATTAATAAACGGAGGTAGCATATCTATGAATGAATTGTAGTAATAAGTTGGGTGGAAGCAGGACAATGTTAGCATCATCGCATTTGCTCAATCAGCACAGCAGGATGAATAAGTGAAAGTATGAAGAGATGATGGCATCAGATTAGTAGTTGATTATTACCTCGACGAAATCTCCAGGGGTGGCAATAACCCTCTTAATAAACACGACATCTTTATTTATGCCGCAGTTCTGCAGTAAAAATTAGGAGAATCAGATTGACTGACAAGTAGGAGTAAAAATGGAATGGAAGAAGAGAAGAAGCAGAGCAATGTACCTGCAGGGCGGTGGGCACCCTGAAGAAGACAATGTCGCCCACGGACGGCCGCCGGAACATGTAGCTCACCTGACCAAAACCAAAACCAAAATCAGAATCAAATCATTCATTCCCCATTTCATTTCTTTTGTTAGTTAGCCAACTAATCGTGGCACATCCGAACGAGGGCAAGCAGAATGAAAGAGATCTATCTACTCGTATCTATCTAGCAGAAGCAGAGGGGGAAAAGAAAGGAAAGGAAAGGAAGCTACTTTCTCTGCGACGGCGCGGTCGCCGGGGCGGAGGGTGGGCGCCATGGACGCGGAGGCGACGTAGCGGATCACGGCGAGGGCGGTGGAGACGAGGAGCAGGACGAGGAAGAGCTTGAATCCGTCGGAGCAGCGGAGGCGCGCCACCCACCAGCGGTGCAGGAGGGCGGCGGAGGTCAGCAGCTGCTGGTGGCACGGCAGCCAGTCGGCCGGCGACAGCGGCGCGATGAGGCCCCGCAGCAGACGCGGCGGCGCCATCGCCATCCCCTTCTTCTTCTCTCCACCAAGAAGAAGAAGGCTCCCTGACAAGTAGTACTACAGTAATGGCTTCCTTCCACACCAAGACTCCTCTTTTACACAGAGCGCACTAAGATTTGTGACTCTTTTTTTTTGTTTGTTTTTTACATTTACATTCATGTCGAATGAGTGGGTACAAATATATTCCATTCGTTTTTTTTCTTATATATTCAGACACTGGCAATTTAGGGCAGAGAAACTGAGCTTAATCCTAACCCTCTCGCGCTCTAAGCCGTTTCGTTTTTTGGCGGTTGGAAGGTTGTCTTATGTCTTATCCCATGTTTTCTCGCTAATTGGGCTAAATGTGCTAAACTGTACCTACTCTAGTGAAAATTTCGAAACACTCTTGTTAGTTGGGCCTAGCCGTCACACAAAGCAGGGAAAATTTACATCTCGAGTCATTGTCGATAGGTAGCACTTGAGTTTGCTCGAGAAAAAACGGCAGGTCATTGCTCTTGACAAACCTAGGCACGCCTCTACCGTTGTCGTCGCCGCCGCTACTGATGATACGGAAAACAACCAGTACCCCCGGTAGGGTGGTGATTGTGTCCAGAAGTATCAGAAGGGAGTTCACACAAGGGGGTTGTCATGGTTCGGGCCGTCATGGTGGCGTAACAACTTATGCCCTGCTTTGTGTTTGTATTGATGTGGGAACACCTCGGGCGAGGGGGTTACAAGATGATGATGAATATGGCTACCGAGAGTATGGAACAACTTATGCCTAGAGCTCGGTGATGGTGCCCACGATGACATTGGAGGGCAACCACCCCCCTTGCTGGCGGCCTCGGACTACGGAGCAGCAGTACCCTTCCCCTTGCAGGCCAGCTTTCTCGCGGTGGAGAGGGGAAGTCGGGAAAGCACAAAGCAAATCTTCAAGTGCTTGAGCTGACAGGAGCTTGGGTGATGGAAGCAAGAATGAGAGCGTGGGTAAATTAGATTGCTTATGTGACACATATTTAATGAAGAGAGAGATGCTTGTGGTAACTAGCTAAGTTACCGGAACATCACACATGAAGAGAGAGATGCTTGTGGTAACTAGCTAAGTTACCGGAACATCACACACTCCAAGAAACAATGAGTCTATAACCTAATAAATACATCGTTGCATGACACTACATAGATGTTCCTACCCACTATGGAGGTAGTAACATAGTCTAGGGAAGTGTGTAAGTTACTAGCTTATGTTCTTGCCCATTGTGACCAGCCTAAGAAATTGCAGACTTGAAGACCTCGGATCCCACTAAATCCTTGGATCCGAGAAGCCAACGTGGAAGACTGAACTCGCCTGTGAAGTCAAAGACCAAGAAGATGAAAGCCATTCCGAGAAGAGAGTCAATGTCCTCGGCTTGCAGACCAGTTCAGGGGCTATTGACGGTGTCATGTTTTAGGGGGTGCACACCACGTCAGCCTACTAGTCATGGGACGGGCCATGGACCCACCAACTATTGAAGATTGGGTCCTGCTTGCCGAGGACCTGATGGGAATATGCCCTAGAGGCAATAATAAAATGGTTATTATTATCTTTCCTTATTCATGATAAAGGTTTATTATTTATGCTAGAATTGTATTGATCGGAAAATTAAATACATGTGTGAATACATAAACAAATACCGTGTCCCTAGTAATCCTCTACTAGACTAGCTCGTTGATCAAAGATGGTTAAGGTTTCCTAACCATAGACATGTGTTGTCATTTGATAACGGTATCACATGATGTGATGGACAAGACCCATCCGTTAGCTTAGCATATTGATCGTTCAGTTTATTGCTATCGCTTTCTTGATGTCAAATACATATTCCTTTGACTATGAGATTATGCAACTCCCAGATACCGGAGGAATACCTTGTGTGCTACCAAACATCACAACGTAACCGGGTGATCATGAAGATGCTCTAGAGGTATCTCCGAAGGTGTTTGTTGAGTTGGCATAGATTGAGATTAGGATTTGTCACTCCGAGTATCGGAGATGTATCTCTGGGCCCTCTTGGTAATACACATCATAAGCTTGCAAGAAAATGACTAAGGGGCTAGTTGCAAGATGATGTATTACGAAACGAGTAAAGAGACTTGCCGGTAATGATATTAAACTAGGTAAGAAGATATCGACGATCGAACCTTGGGCAAGTAACATACCGACAGACAAAGGGAATTACGTATGTTGTCATAACGGCTCGACCGATAAAGATCTTTGTAGAATATGTAGGAACCAATATGTCCATCCAGGTTCCACTATTGGTTATTGACCGGAGAGGTGTCTCGGTCATGTCTACATAGTTCTCGAACCCATAGGGTCCGCACGCTTACGTTCTTTGATGATATAGTGTTATATGAGTTATGTGATTTGGTGACCGAATGTTGTCCGGAGTCCCGGATGAGATCATGGACATGACGAGGAGTCTCGAAATGGTCGAGAGGTAAATATTGATATATAGGACGAGGGTATTTAGTCACCAGAAGTGTTTCGGGTAGTACCGGGTACTTATCGGGTCATCGGAAGGTGTTCCAGGCACGCCCCCCCGGCAAAGTTATGGGCCTTATGTGCCAAGTGAGGGAACACACACCAGCCCACAAGGGGCTGGTGCGCCCCCATAGCTGGCCGGCCCTAGGGGAGAAGGAAAGTGGAGACTAGGTCTCCCCTTTCCTTCCCTGTCCTCCTCCTTCCTTTCCCCTTTGGGGAAATATGGCAAGGGGGGCGCAGGGCAAGGCAGGGGCATGCCTGGGGAGGGGGCGCCACACAAGGACACAACATTGTCTTAGCCCTGTGTGGCACCCCGTCCACCGTTTACACCTTCGATCATATTTTCGTACTGCTTAGGTGAAGCCCTGCGGAGATAGCATCACCATCACTGTCACCACGCCGTCGTGCTGCCGGAACTCATCCACTACCTCACCGTCTTGCTGGATCAAGAAGACAGAGGACGTCATCGAGGGGGTGCCGTACGTTCGGTGCTTGATCGGTTGGAACATGAAGAAGTTCGACTACATCAACCGCGTTATGAAACGCTTCCACTTACGGTCTACGAGGGTACATAGACACACTCTCCCTCTCTCATTGCTATGCATCTCCATGGATAGATCTTGCGCTTGCGTAGAATTTTTTTGTCTTCCCTGCAACGTTTCCCAACAGTGGCATCCGAGCCAGGTCTATGCGTAGATGATATGCACGAGTAGAACACAAAGAGTTGTGGGCGGTGATGGTCATACTACTTACCACCAACGTCTTATTTTGATTCGGCGGTATTGTAAGATGAAGCATCCCAGACCAACCTTACATGTCCACGGACATGAGACCGGTTCCACCGACAAACATGCAACTAGTTTTGCATAAAGGTGGCTGGCGGGTGTCTTTTTCTCCTACTTTAGTTGAATTGAATTTAAGTGCGGCCAGTCCTTCAAGAAGGTTAAAACAACAAACTTGATAAATCATCATTGTGGTTTTTGCCGTAGGTAAGAACGGTTCTTCCTAGAATCCCGTAGCAGCCACGTAAAACTTGCAAAACAAAGTAGAGGACGTCTAACTGGTTTTTGCAGGGCATGTTGTGATGTGATATGGTCAAGACATGATGTGATATACGTTGTTGTATGAGATGATCATGTTTTGTAAGTTATTGGCAACCGGCAGGAGCCTTATGGTTGTCTCTTTATTGTATGAAATGCAAACGCCATGTATTTTCTTTACTTTATTGCTATGCGTTAGCAATAATTGGCGAGACGACCACGACGCAACGATGGAGATCAAGGTGTCGAGCCCGTGATGATGGAGATCATGACGATGCTTTGAAGATGGAGATCAAAAGCACAACATGATGATGGCCATATCATGCCACATATTTTGATTGCACGTGATATTTATCTTTTATGCATCTTATTATTCTTAGAACGATGGTAGCATTAGAAGATGATCCATTCACAAGATAAAAGTGTTCTCCCTGAGTATGCACTGTTGCTAAAATTCGTCGTTTCAAAGCACCACCTGATGATCAGGTGTGATAGACTCTACATTCACATACAACGGGTGTAAGACAGTTTTGCACATATATTTTATGGTTGTGTAAAAAGGGCAACCTGGTGCATGTAGCTCCCGCTTGCGCAGGGTCCAGGGAAGGGTCCGACCACTTTGGGTCTATAGTACACAGCCTTTCCCTACATTTCTGTAAGAGGCTGTTTCCAGGACTTGAACCCATGACCTCATGGTCACAAGGCAGCAGCTTTACCACTGCGCCAAGGCTCCCGCTTGTGTGGATTGCCAAAATTATATAGCTACCTACTATGGATAATAGGAAATAGAAGATGATATGTGACTACAACGACTTCTATATAAAATAAAGATTATTTACAAGAACTAATTGAAACGTAAAAGGGCTAAAAGAAATCCAATAATTATCATGATAGAAAGTATTTATCCGGTTTTGTATGTGTTTATGCGTTGGCAACCAATACTAACTTACAATGCTGTAAGACGCTCTGTGCGTACAGAAACTGAAATGAGTTAGGAAGAAAAATAAAGATGGAAGGAACAATATTCCAGAGTATTTGTCAAGCTTAACCTTATCAAGCTTTCAAGTCAGCTTCTAAATTACAAAAAACATGATGAATCCTCAAATAAGAAAGAGCCAACAATTTGGAACATGTTACAAAACTGGTGAAGATAGAAAGCATTCGTCCTCTTTTTTCTTGTCGTAAGGAGTAGCTTCAGCATACATTTGTAACAGTGTAATACCTGATCCGGAAAAAGTTATTCATTATTATTACTGAAGGAAAGAGGCGTGCAGACAAAGAAAGAGAGGCGGTGCAAATAAGGCCTTAAAAGTATGTCTTCAAGTTTGATGACTGCAGATATGTTGGATTATTTGAAATTGCACAAGTATATAAGAATAAATATATGTGGTAAAATAGCGAAAGATATATGGTTTCTCTGTCATGAAACAAAATAAATCCGACTGATGTGGATGATGGCGGCAGGCGGCTCGCGATTAGCTTCCTAATAGGATGGATGCATCCGAGATAAGTTTTTTAATATGATGGATTTGTCTGAGATTAGTTTCCTAATAGGATGGATACACTCTGATTTACTTTCCTGGAATATGATGCACCCGTGATTATTAGTTTCCTAATTTCCCAGGCGTGAAGTTTCATATTTTCCTCCACGGTGAAGTACGGTCAGTCAATGTAAATTGCTAAGTGCACACAGAAAATGGTTTAGGTTAAGTCTAACCGTTAGATTGATTTTAGTGGACCTAATCATGCGGTGGTATTGGATCTGTGTACACTTTATGGGGTGTGCTTAAAGAAGTTCTTGTTTGATTGTTTAATAGTAGTAAAGATTCAAGGTGCCTCGCTTATTCTCAAAAAAGCCATTAACATATATAAATTGGTGAGATTTTATGAAAAATATCGAGGTGGGACTATTAGTTATCAAGTTTTTTTGAGGCATATCAGTTATCAACTAACACTCTATTCTAACACAATAGACGGTAAGAGGCTAGGACGTTGGTCAACTTTTTTTGTCTGAGGCCAATGGAGGCCCAATAACGTTACCAGTTCAACCGAAAGCGTCTATTATGTAGGGAACACACGATAAATTAGGAACGTGTGGCTGGCCCAGTTGGTAGCCACAGCGCTTTCATGATAGCGAGGTCATGAGATCAAATCCTAGCTTTGGTAATTAATTTTTTCTCAAATTCGAACTGGAGTTTTTTTGGTGGGCTGAGGCCCATGTGAGCGACGTGGGAGCCTTACGAATCTGACTTTTGTGTGGGTTGAGGCCCGTGTGAGCGATGAATAATCTGATGGGGCTCACGACAAATAATAATACCACCTCGGATAGTAAAAATATCAATAATATGGGTGAACGGATGAAAAAATTGAAGAAACCCACCTTGCTTTATTAGTAGGTATAGATTTCTGGGATAATTTGTGCTTTTATTTCTTCTATTGCAGAAGGATGGTAGTAATATTAGTATATAGCGTGGATTTTACTTTTGTGAGTAGTTTACGGTGATTTGCGAGTGACACCACCAAGTAACAACTGACTGGTGTTTCTTAGAGTATAAAGTCTATTCGTATTGTAATCTATCTTTATTAGTCTAATCTTGGAGCCCAAGCTTTGTAATCTATATAAACAGCCCTTGAGGCCCCAATCAATACAACAATTACTTCTC
>NW_021207603.1:0-842 GCF_002162155.2 Triticum dicoccoides
TCAGTGACACAGGAGCTAATCCCGGTCAAACCCAGCGCTGACTGGGGTTTGACCAGGGGTGGGGCCCGCTGTCAGTGGCCTAGGGGGTTGGTTAGCGCGTCATTAGTGGCTAATGACAGCGCCACGTCACTGGCCACCGGAGTTCGGCCGGCGGCGACCCGAAACGCGGCGGAAGTTCACCGGGGTTGCGCTACGGGCGGCGGCTGGACGTGCGAAGGGCACCAGAAGGTAGCCCGTGCCCGTGCGCATCTAGGGGGGCCAACGGGAGGTGCGGGGGTGGCCGGGGTTCGCCGGAATGGAGCCCGAGGCGGCGGCCGGAGCTCGGGTGGGTGCGGGGTTAGCGCTGCAGCTTGCAAACAAGCTAGCTGCCACGCTAGCGTTGCTCCACGGGTCGTTGCGAGTGCAACGGACGCACGCGCGGGGCCATTTGGTCATCGGGGCTTCGCCGGCGACGAGTCCGTGCGGCGGAGCGTCTCGGCTCCGGTAGAGGGGGCGGCTAGAGCTCGTAATTGGGCTTGGGGTTAGGAGGAAACGAAGCAGGGACTCACGGGGATCGTGCAGGGAGGGTCAGCGAGCTCGGGGAAGCGACGATGGTGGCGAATTGACGGTGAAGATCCTCGGCGGCCGGCGATGGAAACGGCGATGCCGGCGGCGTTGTGGCGCGTCCGTAGGGCCGTGGGTCGGTGGGGAGGAAGGAGGGGTCGAGGGGGAGTTCCTGGGCGCATCGGCGAGGCTAGGGGTGGCCGGTGGCCACGGGGAAGCTCGTCGGCGGCGGCGGGTGTGTTCGGTGGCTGCGCGCGAGAAAGCCAGAGGAGGAGAGGAGCTCGGGGAGAGAGTGAGAG
>NW_021207604.1:0-2194 GCF_002162155.2 Triticum dicoccoides
TTTCTTGGTAATGCAGTAGCCATGCTGATCATTCACTACGCGGTCCTTTCCCTGTGGCGATGTATACGACGGTACCAACACTCTATGAGGCTTTTGAGAAGTGGTATGTCCAAAAAATATTCTTTCATCTTGTACAAATCTATCTCTTCCTCTTTTCATTGTTAACCCATGGTAATTCTAACTGTCATATTTGAGGTTGTCCTACTTTGTTTGAGCAGCGTTTTGTATTCTGTTTGGTCTAATGCGTTATAGAACTGTTTCTGTACTGGCGTTCTCACTTCATACACTCGCAATTTTGCCCCTTAGGTCTGAGGATGTGAAAGATGCGGCCCTTCAGAAGGCCGTGGAGATGAACCTGTTTGGCATGGTATTTACTTCTATTCTACGTACTCTTTTCTACTGCTTCTAACCTTGCTCTAGGCCTCTAGCATTGCTGTGGAAGCTACCCTTTCCGTAGAGTAATATAAGGTTGTTTGGATCACTAAATTAGTGATCTGGACGATCTTATGTTAGTTTACAGAGGGAGCAATGCTTACTTACATTGATATCACAAGTTTCACCATAGCGTAATTGTTGTATTGAGTAGTTACATTTATCAGTAGCTGTCAGTGGCTCTGGCTTCTTGCAATATTTCTAACTATAGTCTTAGTTTAGTATAAAACTCTGTTTACTACTTCTTGCATGATGCCATTTAACATGTGTACTGCTTCTTGCATGATGCCATTGCTCTTGATGAAGCGTGCTTTCTGTCATTTAACATTGCCCTGGCGTTGCTGTCTAGAAGTGTTATACTGAATTTTTGTAAGAGGCATTCAACTGCTCTTGCATGTCCTAAAGTTGTTGTAGTGTATTCTAATCCCTCTGTCCCATCATATAAGAGTGCTTTTGACACTATACTAGTGTGAAAAATGCTATTATATTGTCGGATGGAGGGAGTAACAAGTTACATTTGTACACCCTTACGTTGCTGATTCTTTTTTTTGTATGCCCTAGTTAGTTTTGTTGTGTGCTTCTTTTTATATGTACTTGCAAAATAGCTTTAAATGGTGTAAAATGAATATTTTTTAAAATCAGTTTGTTGGTGGCTATGATTGTCAAGTGAAATATCTACTATATGTATAATCTTATCGTCAGTATACTTAATACTCTATTGATTATAACACATGTTACTCCCTTGAGCATACTGTTGTGTGTTTCTAGTATATTCTTCCCTTTAAATTAGATGTGCTTTTTAATGCAAAACCTAACCGTAGTCGACATTGATGCTTTTGCATTCCAGGGCGATCATTTTATCCGGCCACAGGCTGCCCGCCCAGCCGCAGAGGCCATACTCAAGAACTCGAAACAGCTTAGGGCAGAGCTTGCAAAGTATATGAAGACATTGTCAAAGATTGAAGTCAACACACCTGAGGGACAATCTGTTCTGAAAGAGGTGAAGGATGTGGTCTCTAAAATGGAAAGTGATCTCACCAGCTATTTGAAATCTGCAGAGAAGGCGTCTCCTGAGTCCTCTCCACCCGTCTCATTCTTAGCTGAGTTTACAGAGAAGGTCAAGAAGCTGAACAACAGTGAGCTATCAAAGGCTTTGAAGGAAATTGAAGAACTTGCTAAAACTGCTAATATACCATTTAAGGTATACGGCCAATACAAGGAAATGGAGGAAGTCGTTGGTTCTCTGTCTGCCACAGTGGCTGCCTATTTGGCCTCTGTGATGGGCAACACCCCTGCCCCAGAGCAGGAGACAAAGGTTCCAACACCTGCCGAGGAACTGGCTGCACCTAATCCAACTGAGCTGCCGGAACAATGCCAAGTGAAGCCTCTGCTCAAGGTCCCGTCTTTTGAAAAGCTTGGGAAGACTGCCATCGGTAAGAGGCTGTCTGGGTGTGTGTTTTATGTCGTCTTCTTTTTGTTATATTGCTTGTGTGCCTACTGACCTCTTCTTGTTGTTCTTCTTTGACATAGATGTCCTCTATGGTGGTTACAATGAGCTCCCTTGGGCGGCTGATGCTACATTCTGCTTGAAGTCGTCGGAAAGATTGTTTCCTGTGATGCGTACCACTATAAGTTCCTCCCAGGCAGTAAGTTTGAAAACTTGCATTTGTGGTTCTGATACAAGGATAATACTGTGCGTATGCTTGAGTGCAGCACTGTTGTTGACCATCTCCTGCTATTTGATATTTAGGTGACGACAAGC
>NW_021207605.1:0-2199 GCF_002162155.2 Triticum dicoccoides
GACATAGCACGACTATACTACCAGCTAAGCTAGGACGTACGTGCTAGTATTGACTCGACTCGATTAGGAAACCATCTAATTCATATGAAAACTGGACTCATCTAATTAGACTATCAAGATTACTCTAACAATCTCTCCTTAATCTTGACTTCATGTCTTCTGTGCTTCTCTCGTCTTGACATGCTGATGATCCGTCCTTTGTCGACACCTCCATCTCGCACCACGACAAGTCAAATTGCTAGGCTTCATTGATCACAACAATCTCCCCTTCAATTTTGACTTGGCGAATTTTACGGATCACTTCAAATATGCCTTGGACTACCCAGCCTCGCTAGTAACTTATGGAACAAACCACCCGGTGGACTACACCATCCACCCTAGCGAGATACATGCTGGCTCCTTGTGGATCAGACTACCCTGTGCACTACACCATGCACTCCATCCTCATGTAGAGACATGGCCTCATTGAAGAGACTCACCTTCACTGGTTTACCGCCCCCAGATAGTTGAACTTGATCCTCTCGTCGAGACACACAGACGACCTGGGCTTCATCTTCAACGCCTCCTCACAGAGACGAGCACTTGGACATGACGACGACTGACGATGACGACCAAGATGTGCTAACTTGCACGACTCCTTGACACTAACTCCCGGATGACGATCTTGACGACTTTTCGGCACCGCATCACCGCACCACCGCCCCCGTCAACGATCTCCATCCACCGCCTTGCCGACGACATCCCGCCGTCTTCCTCCATGTCGCTCCGCCGAACGACAATCTCATGATCCTCCTCGTCGCTGCACCACCCAGCGACAACATCGCCCGCCCCGAGGCACTAGTCGGGTCGCACCCCGAGGCAAGCGCGGCTTCAAATCAACCTAGCTCTGATACCAATTGTTGGAATTCTGCCCACAGGATCGATCACATCAAATCACGATGAACACGCACACGCAGAAACTTTTGCCAAAGGCACGTGTCATGCCTCTCTTCTGTTTATTGATTTTCTGTTTTCCACGGTGTTACAATCTATAGGATCTGCTGCATATATATATATACAGCCATGAACCTAGCCGACCCCTAGCAAACCGACTCAAGCCTTGACTCCTACGCCTACACGAACCAGGACTCAACAGCGAACTAGTATTTCTTATACAAAAATACCTTTCTGGACATAGCACGACTATACTACTAGCTAAGCTAGGACGTATGTGCTAGTATTGACTCGACTCGATTAGGAAACCATCTAATTCATATGAAAACTGGACTCATCTAATTAGACTATCAAGATTACTCTAACAATCTCTCCTTAATCTTGACTTCATGTCTTCTGTGCTTCTCTCGTCTTGACATGCTTATGATCCGTCCTTTGTCGACACCTCCATGTCGCACCACGACAAGTCAAATTGCTAGGCTTCATTGATCACAACAATCTCCCCTTCAATTTTGACTTGGCGAATTTTACGGATCACTTCAAATATGCCTTGGACTACCCAGCCTCGCTAGTAACTTATGGAACAAACCACCCGGTGGACTACACCATCCACCCTAGCGAGATACATGCTGGCTCCTTGTGGATCAGACTACCCTGTGCACTACACCATGCACTCCATCCTCATGTAGAGACATGGCCTCATTGAAGAGACTCACCTTCACTGGTTTACCGCCCCCAGATAGTTGAACTTGATCCTCTCGTCGAGACACACAGACGACCTGGGCTTCATCTTCAACGCCTCCTCACAGAGACGAGCACTTGGACATGACGACGACTGACGATGACGACAAAGATGTGCTAACTTGCACGACTCCTTGACTCTAACTCCCGGATGACGATCTTGACGACTTTTCGGCACCGCATCACCGCACCACCGCCCCCGTCAACGATCTCCATCCACCGCCTTGCCGACGACATCCCGCCGTCTTCCTCCATGTCGCTCCGCCGAACGACAATCTCATGATCCTCCTCGTCGCTGCACCACCCAGCGACAACATCGCCCGCCCCGAGGCACTAGTCGGGTCGCACCCCGAGGCAAGCGCGGCTTCAAATCAACCTAGCTCTGATACCAATTGTTGGAATTCTGCCCACAGGATCGATCACATCAAATCACGATGAACACGCACACGCAGAAACTTTTGCCAAAGGCACGTGTCGTGCCTCTCTTCTGTTTATTGATTTTCTGTTTTCCACGGTGTTACAATC
>NW_021207606.1:0-2399 GCF_002162155.2 Triticum dicoccoides
TTTTTTTTTGCAACAAGATCAAATGTTTTAGCTTTTTGCTAAATTTCATGAGCAAATAACATTCATGGAGCCCTCACAAAAAAACGGCTCAAAAGTGCATGGAACTTTGAACACTAATTTGGTTATGTTTAGTGAGTGCTCCTCGAATGTTATTTGTGGACAAAAATTTGCAAGAAGCTAAAACTTTTGATAATGTTTGATGTCCCAAAATTTCAGATATTTTAGTTTTGTGTTTTTTTCTTCTTAATTTACTATCCATGGAGGGTTTAGGAGCACCCTATAGTAGATAATCCAATCTCACCGAACTTCGGCATACCCAGCTTTCGGCTAAGAGAGATTCATCGAGTTCCTTCCCCCAGATACTTGGCAAGGTCTTTGAGTGTCAAAATGAGGTCCTAGGAAAAATAAAGTAGGTTGACGGCCAGCCAACGGATACGACGCTTGCCACATGACACGTTGTGTTTGTCAAGTACCTTTGGTACCATACTCGGCGAAGACGGGACAACTGAAGAGTGCGTGTGTCCTCAATGTTTGCCAAGTCAAGTCTTGGGCAAAATGTTCATGGGTTTGTTGAGTGGCTACCACAGGATACTAGGTGAGCCCGGGCAAGTGCCCGAGGTGGTCGGGCTCTGTCTCCGCCACTGCGTGAGGTGGAACTAAACCACATGTCATGTGTTGCTGTTTCTTACAACTTTTGTTTTGAGAAGGTTCTTACTACAGTTATGTACTCCACATGACTATCGGCATGGGCACAATTAATGGGCCACATGGGTTGCTCTTTGTTCGTCACCACAGACCTGCATTGAGTAATACTACTAACTAGATCGGGATCGCGCCTTGGCGCGAGGGTGCCGGTCCAAATGTTTTGGTCAAGGAGGCAATGCTGTTGTTTGGCTCACCACGGTGACCCAGCGACTAAAACCTCAATATAACAATGCATTCAGAACATCCAAAGGAATTAAAATAACCTCACAATAAATGTGTTCAGTATATATCACAAAAACTACAAAGATATATCAAGAGCAAGGTATAGCTGCTGCCCATGATGACTGAATTGAATATAGGGCATACAGATTAAATATATACCAAAAGCAAAGTGTAGTTGTTACCAAGAATAACCGCAATTTCACTATAGATAATAAAGAAAAAATTTGTACCAAAAGCAAGCCAAATGTTTGCCAAGGACAACTAATTTGTATCGAGTGGTACAAAACATAAAGACATAAATTATATAAAATAATGCCAAGTAGTTCATATCAGGAACCGTAAGAATAAGTGTTACATGAGATGTTGTATCTGCTCATAAACACAATGAGATAACAGACAATTGGAAACGATGCTCTAGAAACATCGATATCTACGGTACGTTATAGCTGATCACTACTGATAACTCTACTTCCTCTTTCCACGTTCTGAGGCGAAGCCATCGCAATTAGTAGTGGACAATACTTGACAGGTGTCATCATGATAATATGAACGCTCTATAAATAATATTAGCATTAGCTCATGATATTAGGCACTACAAAATTCGGATAGATGGCATATTGAGATTGAAAATAAATCTGTAACATTGTGCCTGCAGAGTATAAATAGAAAATATGGCACTTCACAACTGAGAGATCCAAATAAATATTGCAGCTGAAAGAAGAAGGTGCCTGCAAGAAAAGATGATGTAGGTGAGAGCAACATATCATCCACTTGATACTTGAGCAGGAAAAGGATGGATACCTATGTACAACTGGAGTAACTTATCTCAGACGGTGATGCAACAACAGTATTAAGAGAGAACATTTTCACCATGAATGAAATTTCATAAAAGGAATAGAGAAAAGCGAGGATTGCAGCTCAGGCCCATTCTCGCTCACTGACTGAAGATAACTGCCATAGTATGAACATACATGATTCACCCGGTATTTCTGTTTATTTTTACGATTATCTCTCACATTGTCGCTGTTGTTAGAGGTTTCATGGTCTGAGAAAGAAAATGCACATTGGAACTATTATTAGTTGGACATTTGCAGGTTGCTTTTTCAGGGCAGAAGTGAAATTCCTACCAAAAAGTTAGCACCAGACAAAACCCCCGCTACACAGCACTTTGATTAACAGAACTGCAACCACAATAGGTGTACAACCTCCATTTACTTCCTAACAAACCATGTGAGCGATCCAATCCCTAAGATAAATGAATAAGCAAGGATTAACCAAACCAGACCAACAATGGCACCATCGGGAGACCAAATCCAACAAAAGAACCCAATAAACATCCTATCTTTTCCACACTCTTTCACAAGCATCAATCCAATACAAAAAAATCCAACCCTCTGTTTATCATGTGTGAATGGACAAACAACTCTCTGTCTCTCGGCAAACAAACCTGAAAGTGCCAACCAAAAACAAAA
>NW_021207607.1:0-2399 GCF_002162155.2 Triticum dicoccoides
TTTTTTTTTGCAACAAGATCAAATGTTTTAGCTTTTTGCTAAATTTCATGAGCAAATAACATTCATGGAGCCCTCACAAAAAAACGGCTCAAAAGTGCATGGAACTTTGAACACTAATTTGGTTATGTTTAGTGAGTGCTCCTCGAATGTTATTTGTGGACAAAAATTTGCAAGAAGCTAAAACTTTTGATAATGTTTGATGTCCCAAAATTTCAGATATTTTAGTTTTGTGTTTTTTTCTTCTTAATTTACTATCCATGGAGGGTTTAGGAGCACCCTATAGTAGATAATCCAATCTCACCGAACTTCGGCATACCCAGCTTTCGGCTAAGAGAGATTCATCGAGTTCCTTCCCCCAGATACTTGGCAAGGTCTTTGAGTGTCAAAATGAGGTCCTAGGAAAAATAAAGTAGGTTGACGGCCAGCCAACGGATACGACGCTTGCCACATGACACGTTGTGTTTGTCAAGTACCTTTGGTACCATACTCGGCGAAGACGGGACAACTGAAGAGTGCGTGTGTCCTCAATGTTTGCCAAGTCAAGTCTTGGGCAAAATGTTCATGGGTTTGTTGAGTGGCTACCACAGGATACTAGGTGAGCCCGGGCAAGTGCCCGAGGTGGTCGGGCTCTGTCTCCGCCACTGCGTGAGGTGGAACTAAACCACATGTCATGTGTTGCTGTTTCTTACAACTTTTGTTTTGAGAAGGTTCTTACTACAGTTATGTACTCCACATGACTATCGGCATGGGCACAATTAATGGGCCACATGGGTTGCTCTTTGTTCGTCACCACAGACCTGCATTGAGTAATACTACTAACTAGATCGGGATCGCGCCTTGGCGCGAGGGTGCCGGTCCAAATGTTTTGGTCAAGGAGGCAATGCTGTTGTTTGGCTCACCACGGTGACCCAGCGACTAAAACCTCAATATAACAATGCATTCAGAACATCCAAAGGAATTAAAATAACCTCACAATAAATGTGTTCAGTATATATCACAAAAACTACAAAGATATATCAAGAGCAAGGTATAGCTGCTGCCCATGATGACTGAATTGAATATAGGGCATACAGATTAAATATATACCAAAAGCAAAGTGTAGTTGTTACCAAGAATAACCGCAATTTCACTATAGATAATAAAGAAAAAATTTGTACCAAAAGCAAGCCAAATGTTTGCCAAGGACAACTAATTTGTATCGAGTGGTACAAAACATAAAGACATAAATTATATAAAATAATGCCAAGTAGTTCATATCAGGAACCGTAAGAATAAGTGTTACATGAGATGTTGTATCTGCTCATAAACACAATGAGATAACAGACAATTGGAAACGATGCTCTAGAAACATCGATATCTACGGTACGTTATAGCTGATCACTACTGATAACTCTACTTCCTCTTTCCACGTTCTGAGGCGAAGCCATCGCAATTAGTAGTGGACAATACTTGACAGGTGTCATCATGATAATATGAACGCTCTATAAATAATATTAGCATTAGCTCATGATATTAGGCACTACAAAATTCGGATAGATGGCATATTGAGATTGAAAATAAATCTGTAACATTGTGCCTGCAGAGTATAAATAGAAAATATGGCACTTCACAACTGAGAGATCCAAATAAATATTGCAGCTGAAAGAAGAAGGTGCCTGCAAGAAAAGATGATGTAGGTGAGAGCAACATATCATCCACTTGATACTTGAGCAGGAAAAGGATGGATACCTATGTACAACTGGAGTAACTTATCTCAGACGGTGATGCAACAACAGTATTAAGAGAGAACATTTTCACCATGAATGAAATTTCATAAAAGGAATAGAGAAAAGCGAGGATTGCAGCTCAGGCCCATTCTCGCTCACTGACTGAAGATAACTGCCATAGTATGAACATACATGATTCACCCGGTATTTCTGTTTATTTTTACGATTATCTCTCACATTGTCGCTGTTGTAAGAGCTTTCATGGTCTGAGAAAGAAAATGCACATTGGAACTATTATTAGTTGGACATTTGCAGGTTGCTTTTTCAGGGCAGAAGTGAAATTCCTACCAAAAAGTTAGCACCAGACAAAACCCCCGCTACACAGCACTTTGATTAACAGAACTGCAACCACAATAGGTGTACAACCTCCATTTACTTCCTAACAAACCATGTGAGCGATCCAATCCCTAAGATAAATGAATAAGCAAGGATTAACCAAACCAGACCAACAATGGCACCATCGGGAGACCAAATCCAACAAAAGAACCCAATAAACATCCTATCTTTTCCACACTCTTTCACAAGCATCAATCCAATACAAAAAAATCCAACCCTCTGTTTATCATGTGTGAATGGACAAACAACTCTCTGTCTCTCGGCAAACAAACCTGAAAGTGCCAACCAAAAACAAAA